>NC_089743.1:34636197-34681197 GCF_040412425.1 Macrobrachium rosenbergii | reverse complement strand
CGTAGTTTTAATAAAATATTTTAACAAATATTTTGATATAAATTGAATAATTTTATATTTGTTTCATTATTATCACGGATAAAAAGGCAAACAAGGAAGCATAAGTATGGGTTCTCTCTTTGTAAGAAGCATTGACAGGTGAGACGCGTGTATGCTCTAGGCCTGTGGTTATGTGACGTCATCCCAATCCCAATTAAGTAATATTCTACTTAAAATCATAACAATATATATATATATATATATATATATATATATATATATATATATATATATATATATATATATATATATATATATATATATATTATAGATGAAGAGCTTTTACTGTATGTAGACAGGATCCATGTAAGGACTGGGTTATTATGATGCATGATGCATTTTGTCTTACAGTTACCTCTGACATTTAGGTGTCACCTTATTCAGTGTTAAGGAGCCATTCGTAAACATGTAAATTTCAAGAGCAGCTTGCCTCGCTTCCTTGTATGCGCATTATGCCCATGTCACACATTGGCGATTCAAGACTGGGACTGTCGTAATTTGCTCATTATGATGCGGTAACGCTCTAGGTATGACCAAATCGCCATCGATGAATCGGCATGATTCGTAACCGCGTCGCCGAGTTTGTCAGCGTCCGCCAAGTAATGGCGGATGTGCAAGGCTGCAGGGCACCTACGCGGTCGAGTCACGACGACTGTCAAAAGTCGCCATATCATGCCGCAGGACACAACTGTGTCGTAATGTCATCACGACAGACGAGACGACGTCGGCATTTGGTTATGTTAAACGTAACTAGCAATGTCAACATGCGCCATCCAGTACAACGTACGCCATGTACTTGGCAATCCCACAGCGTGCGCAGTGGGGATGCACACTAGTATATTTTGGCTCCCTTTTTTTCCTTTTTGTTATTGTTCAGACAACAATAAAAAGAAAAAAAAAGTTCTTTTTGTAACTGTTCTCTAATAATGCTATTGTATATTCTTTTTGTACATTTTCATGGTTACATTTTCATGACACACGACGCTGCCATTGCGTCTGTCGGCACAGGACGTAACCAAGTCGGCCATAAATCATCATGAGTCGTCATGCCTTCACAGACGTCGCCATCTTGTAAAAACCATTAAATGTTGGCGTGACCTGAATCATAAGCGACTAGCGCATATGACTACGCAAGTTCGCAATCTCATCTCAGCGTGTGCAATGCTGTCATAAATGTTCATTACGTATGATGTCGTGGTGTCGTAATTAGCTGATTTTTCTTATTTTTGAGGCCCGAGGCCCACAACTGATGCCGATTGGTCGCCAAACCTAGACGTTACGACGGTCGCAGTCTTGAATCGCCAATGTGTGACGGGGGGCATTAATGCTTGTCACAAAGTAAGTTTGGTTCCAGCAAGGTGATTCATTCACTGGTGGTATAATAAGAAGACGCATACTGTAGGCAAACATGGTTGATATTTTTAAAAATTTACTCCCATTCAGGTCTATCACTAATTTATTTTTCGATTCATTTTCAGCAATGGTTAATAGTTTACAGTTTGAGTTTCATATTAGTGGTTTGACACAGAATATCACTTTTTCAGTTTAAAAGTTGTGCTTCTACCAGTGTGGAAGCCCCTCTCATTACAGCAGTACTATTCATCAGCATGAATACTATCAGGTGTTTGATTCGAGCAGGAATAATATTTCTCTCTTGAATAGTACTGCTTTAATTACAACACATTATTCCAGGCTTAACATTGTTTCATAATAAAAAATACTTCACTAGAGAGGAATAGTTTCTTTTTTCTTGAGAGGGACAGTTTCTCAATAGTTCACTACCATACTGTTCACATTTGCATTGTTTCCCACTAGGAAAGTAATAATTAACGTGAGAACAGTAATTTTTTATCTTCTCTTATCGGATGGCTAATTTTTCCTCAACTAGCCGAAGTTATTTCATACCAGACCGTTTCTCGGTAAAACAGTATTTTTCTCATCAGAGTAATTATGAGGGAAAAACAGCGGTACAACAACCTTATTCTATCCTTTTCACTCACATTACAATGGTTTCTTGGCTGGAATTCAAGTTTTATCATTCTGCCTGCAGGCCGTTTAATGAGGGTTCACTCCTAATAGGAAGCAGCAGAATGGAACTGGAACACATTTTCAGGGTTTTCTCAAAGTAATTGACGGAAACTTAAAAATGCTTTCTCTAATTTGATTCATTTCTATCTTAATGGCTCGAGTGGACATCGCTCATACATGTATGCGTGGAATTGTGTGTGACTTGTGAATGCAAATTATCCTGGCTGCTTTTCACATTCTCTTGTATTGTTACAAGCAATTTTATTAACAAAATCATGAGATGTATTAAGATATCTCATTGAATTAAATCTTAAGGAATAAACATCGAACAGTTGTGGTTTTATGTAATTTATGAAATAAATACATACATACATACATACACACACGTATATATATTATATATATATATATATATATATATATATATATATATATATATATATATATATATATATATATATATATATATATATATGCACGAGTGTGACAATAAAGAAACGAGAATGTGGAAGCCACACTTATGCTTCAATGCCAATGGAAAAAAACATGTATTTAGTTCCCTATTTAAAAATTCAAGCAGATCTAAAACTGGTACATAAGTAAATAAACTTTGTACATCAAAACTAATTAAACGACAAATTTTGGTTAATTTGTACACTTTGAACTACATTTACGAATTCAGCTGAATTTGTAAATGTGGGAGTTAGATATGGTTCCTACAAGCGGTTTTAACAAATTTAGTTCCTCTTTGGGCGAGTCGGCAGAGTTGTTGGCTAGCACTCGCTAGGCCCGAGTTCGATTCTCTGGCCGGCTAATGAGGAATTAGAGGAATTTATTTCTGGTGATAGAAATTCATTTCTCGCTATAATGCGGTTCGGATACCACAATAAGCTGTAGGTCCCGTTGCTAGGTAACCAATTGGTTCTTAGCCATGTAAAAATAAGTCTAATCCTTCGGGCCAGCCCTAGGAGAACTGTTAATCAGCTCAGTGGTCTGGTTAAATTAAGATATACTTAACTTTTTAACGAGAAATTTAGAAAGAGAATATTGTACACTTCCTATTGTGCTGATAACACTTATGCCTCAATGCCAATGGAAAAAACATATTTATTTAGTTCCCTATTTAAAAATTCAATCAGATCTAAAACTGGTACATAAGTGAATAAACTTTGTACATCAAAACTAATTAAATGACAATTTTGGTTAATTTGTACACTTTGAATTACATTTACAAATTCAACTGAATCTGTAAATATGGGAGTTAGTAGATATGGTTCCTACAAGCGGTTTTAACAAATTTACGAGAAATTTAGAAAGAGAGCACTGTACACTTCCTATTGTGCTGATAATAGGTCGTATGGGATAACCGTCTTTGTGGGTCTTTACTACTCCATGTAAGTAAGGTAGTTTGCCATTGGAATGTTTGAACTTGTCGATGAGGTGTTGATTATCTACAAGATGTACAAAGTTTATTCACTTGTGTACCAGTTTTAAGTTCTTCGTTGGGCGAGTGGGTTCCGTTCTCAGCTAGAACTCTGCTGGCCACGAGTTCGAATCTCCGACCGGCCAGTGAAGAATACGAGGAATTTATTTCTGGTGATAGAAATTCATTTCTCGCTATAATGCGGTTCGGATTCCACAACAAGCTGTAGGTCCCGTTGCTAGGTAACCAACTGGTTCTTAGCCACGTAAAATAAATCTAATCCTTCGGGCAGCCCTAGGAGAGCTGTTAATCAGCTCAGTGGTCTGGTTAAACTAAGATATACTTAACTTATACCAGTTTTAGATCTGCTTGAATTTTTAAATAGGGAATTAAATAAATATGTTTTTTCCATACCTGTTCCAGACATTTTAAAATTAATCAGACTTTGTGTAATAGATACATGTTTTGTTTTTAATAACAGCTATTATAAGCAGAAATTTGGGATGCAAATGGGCAACTGTTTGTCTCCAGTGCTGTCAAAATATGGTATGCATATACATGGAATTCTATGAAACTCGAATTGCCAATAACGTATTGCCAAATGATGTTTACTGGGTTAGATACGTAGATGACACTTTTACAGTTTGGAGTGTAAACCACGACACTCATAAATTCCTATCTGATCTTAACTCCTTGGTACAATCAATACAATTCACCATGGAGAAAGAAACAAGTAACTCCATAAACTTCCTCGACACTAATCTAATAAGAACAGATAATGGCCTGAAATTCAAAATTCACAGAAAATCTACAAATAACAACTTAATGATCAATGCAAAATCGACTCTTACACGAAATGTTAAGTACACGCTTTGAGATCTCATTTTCTAAGAACACTTTGACTAGTTGGCCCTGGATATTTGGACGAAGAGTTTAGTAATATCACCAGAACTGGAATAAAAACCACTTTTCATTCAGGGAAATAGAAGAACGTTTATTCCTAGCTAAACAAACATATTACAGAACAAACACCAAAAAAGGAAATGACATGAATAATACTTTGGTTCTCCCATTCTAACGTTCATTCAGTGATATTGTTTATCCTTTAAAAATATTAAACTTTAAAGTAGTCTTTTCTTACTCCAACACAATAGGAAAGACAGTCATTTGCAACAGCCCAAACAAGAAGGTGGCGTGGTTTACAAAATACCTTGTGAATGTGGCAAATTCTACCTGGGACAAACCGGAAAAGATATCACCTACTGTACAGAATTTCCCAACATCGATATTGTGCAAGAACAAATTCCCCAAACAAATTTACATGTGCAAAACTGTGGCTGTCCTATTCTTTGGAACAAAACAAAAATAGTATTCAAAGAAAAAGATATGATGACAAGAAATTTGTTAGAAACGGCTTGCATAGGTTTCAGCAAAAAAAAAAAAAACTTTAATATTAGTCAGGGCATATATAAATTAGACCCTTTATTCGTTCACATTGTTTCACAACAGTACAAATTCAGAGAAAAGTTTTAAATATTTGTCACCAAATCGTTGAATAGTTCTCTCTTTGAACTTTTCTGAATTGCTAATTCTTGACCATTTGCTTAAGATTTAAACAACCTAATTTTAACTTTGACAATTGTTGTTTTATTTTTTTCCCAGTGAGAAACAATGTTTGTGATTTTTATGTATGTATACCTATTTTGTTGTAATAAAGCTCTTGAAGAGGCCTGGTGGAAGGGGAAACTAACGAGCTATTAAGAGTGTTTTATTCTCTTTTCTCCTGTGGACTACATTGACATACATTATGTATATATATACATACATACATACATATATATATATATATATATATATATATATATATACATACATACATATATATATATATATATATATATATATATATATATATATATATATATATATATATATATATATATATATATATACATATATACATACATACACACATATATATATATATATATATATATATATATATATATATATATATGTACTTGTACTGAACTCATAATAAACTCGTAGCTCGCTTGCCCGATGATGAAAACATGATGAGTATATAACGAGTTTATATCTCAAAGATACCTCAGCATACATCGAGTCTCAGATCAGCCGGGGATAAGAGTAAGCAATGAGTAATGATTACACGATGTTCACAACTGAATCAGAATGTGTGTATCAATTACGCCTAGAAAACCATATTGCTAGGAATATGAAGCTGGGCCTTCAGTGCTTGTTTCCTGCCCGCTCTGCGTGTCGTCAGTTATTCACTCAGGTGTTCAACTAAGTAGTGTTTAGCCTTAAAAACATGTGGTTTTCAGAGTATTTCATTCACACGTGCTCTCACGTTTCACGAATGTCAGATAGCACCTCTCTCTCTCTCTCTCAAATGTCCATTTTACAGCAATTTTGCTATCAACGTAAAAGGCACCTTGACAATGTTGTTGTACACCCTTTAGAAATATAAAGTTTTGTAAATGCCTTTCGGGGGCAGATGGGTTCCCAATAGAGAGTTCTGAGTAAAGGGGAAAATCATTTCTCTTGAGTCCCAACACGACTAAGTCAGGTGAGATGGAATAGAGCCAGTTACTCGATCAAAGTTCATCCATAAGTTTTGGAGTTAGATGAGGCCCTGAAAAAATCCATCTACTCTCATTGTTGGAGATAACACTCTTGCTTGATTGACCCTCTTGCTATTATCAGTTAAATTATCTTTATCAGTTTACTTTTTTGTATATGGATTTCATGTTCGATTAATCTACTTAGCGTAAAAGATAATAAAGGAAGCTTTATTTTACTGATAAAGTTTTAGCTCTTCGGCATCACACGCTGTGACTCTACACCATTTCCTGATATTTCGTATCACTTGCATAAACTGCATATCATTAATTTCAAATGCTAGAGGGCAAACTGCTTTCTTTTAATCGCGTTGTATAGAAGCTAGTCGAAATATCCACTTCTCTGTTGTTTAATTGGTTTTATTTTCCCACACGCAAGTGTTACGGAGGCAGGCATGAAATATTCTACTGCTCGCTCTCTCGTGAAATCGGTTCTGAAGTGCTACTGTACCTTCCCCCCGCGACGTTCAACTTAGGACTCGAAAGTTGTCTGAACACCGTGTTTATGTTCAGCGGCCAACAGATATGTTTATTCCATGGGTAAACAAAAGCCTCCGGTTTGCGTACCTGAGAATGTAACTTCAAATTAATAGGGGTTCGTGAGACCCCCAGGTTGTTTCTGCTCTTCTGTATATTACATGGTAGTGGTAATACTGTCCTTAACACTAATCACCATAGTAATAATAATATCACGAGAGCATTTTAAAATTGTATGAAATAATTCTTGTAACTCCGCGCTCATTTCTTCCTGATACATGTATTTACTTACTGGGAAATCAGCCTAATTCCGGCTATATTTCTTATTTTGTACCTTTCCGAATAATAATAATAATAATAATAATAATAATAATAATAATAATAATAATAATAATAATAATAATAATAATAACCACAACATTCGATCATTAAAAACACTTTTAAAAAGTTTCAATTACGAGTATAATGACTATCATAGTTCGTCTTTTGCTCTCTCCCACAACCCAAAATCAATAACTGGTAAAACTTCACAGTAAAAGTTTACTGAAATCATTGGATTTATTGAGAAATATTGGAAAACAAAAAATATATATTACCATGGAGAACTATTAGTTAAGAGCTGTTAGAAAACTATTACGGGGTTACGTGCATACGTATCTAATTTCCTCAGAGCGCAAAGGGTACAGCAATAAGCAAATGTGCTCATATAAGTGCGCGTGCAGCTGTAATCTCTCTCTCTATATATATATATATATATATATATATATATATATATCAGGTTCTCTACAAGAACAAGTTTATTCTCTCTCTCTCATCACTCTCTCTTTACCTCTCAACCTGAGATATATATATATATATATATATATATATATATATATATATATATATATATATATATATGTGTGTGTGTGTGTGTGTGTGTGTGTGTGTGTGTGTAATATGTGCTAGAGATTTAATCTTAGAAATTTTAAAACTTTATATTGTATCACGGTAAGGGCTGTGAAATAATTTTTCTCGAAAATCTTTTTTTTTTTTTTTTTTTTTGCCTGCCTTTCACAGGCATGGTCATTCTGTCTAATGAAAGATGGGTTAGTACTTAACGACCCTTTGGATTTGTTCCTGTCAAATATTTGCTCAATCTGAACAATAATGAATGGGATAGCAAACACATAACTCTTTTTAGGATGTTATTTTTGCTCCTGCATCAATCCGTCAAAAATTATATAAAAATCTGTTCATATGTTAAAATTTATTTAAAATGGGATATAAATCGAAAATGATAAAACCTATCAGTCTAAATGTTTTCACTGTAGAATGATTGGGAATTGATTTTATGTTTGTAGGGGAAAGGAGTGACTATCGTTTGCACTGGCGATGCCTAGAGCCACTCCGATTTAAGAAATATATTTGAACTCAATTTGGTCGAATGGTAATCGTTGATTTTTGTTGTTCAATGGCTGTTTTTATTTAAAAATTACTGACCTCCAAACAATTAGTTCCCACTTCGTTCCTAATCACAGACCTGAAGATGAATCTCCTGTGTATACAATTATCACGGTCATACGCCTGGTTTATAAATATTTTCTTATGCGGCGTATTTGCACGCACTCTCCTTAAATGTGACTAGATAGTATCTTAGCCGCATACTAGGAAATCTCTCCGTTAAACGAAAATTTAGCTTTATAAGGTGTTGTATCCTTAGCAAGAACTTAAAAGTGAAGGAGAGATGCAATGATTATGATGACGCAATGGTCACAGAGTTATACTGATCGGAGGCAACGGGCGAATACTTAGCTACTGGCCAATGATCGTCAATATAAGAGCCGCAGTGCTACTGACGAGTTGAAATGTGCGTATAGGCTACATGTGGTCAAAACATCATCATGACTCCGATATTTATAGACGAATTTTTACAATGTAAAGTCATTACTTTCTACATGCATACCCACGTCTTTTTAAATTGCAAATAACATAATATAAATAGTACGAGGTAACATTACAGGCGCGCACACACACATTATATATATATATATATATATATATATATATATATATATATATATATATATATATATATATATATATACATACATACATATATGTATACATATATATCAAGCAAGAGTGTTGACCTAACACTTTCATGGTGGTGTAGTACAACACAAGATTTTAGTCAACTCCTTGCTTTACCATCCTTCTAGCCTGATGCCATATTGAATTCACAAGATCCAGCTATTTCTCGTGTATATATACATATATATATATATATATATATATATATATATATATATATATATATATATATATATATATATATATATATATATATATATATATATATATATATATATATATATATATATATATATATATATATATATAGAGAGAGAGAGAGAGAGAGAGAGAGAGAGAGAGAGAGAGGTTTATGGCATTTCCGCTGTTGAAATCTGTAACAGCCTTGTGTGGCTTGTTTGTTTATTTTACTTGCTCTCCTGTGTTTTGCTTTGTTTGGCGCCCGTAATTTTTCAGTGGCAGTTAAGGATAGTCCAGCAGCAGCGCAACATATTGTTAGCGACAGGTGTTGGTTGCCTGTCGGTCACTGAAGACCGAGGAGATGATCGTCTGACTCTAGCAGGTTGAGATGGCTGGGTCAGCAGGTAATGGTTACCTGTTGACAGCCGTAATTCACTAAGGATTACGTCAGTCGAATCCCCGAGGATGAGGTTGGTGGCGTAACCGTGGTCTCCAGTACAGAGGAGGCATTCTTCCGTTGCAACTATGCAGTTGCCGCATCGACTTTGTGATGGCCGGTCGTCAAGTATTTTACAGGAGACGTTCCTGTTTGCCTTTCTGTACAAGAGGGCGACGATGTTACGGCAGTGGTTGATGGTCATCCTCGAGGACCTTTGATTGTGGTCTCATCTGTTTTCGTTTGATATTATTGATGGTGTTTGAGCAAGTGTTCCTCTGATTATTCGATTATTTTATGTCTTTATAAATGGTATTGATGAGCAGTCTATGGCTCATGTTGCTCTCATGCTTTAAGTTTGGAGTTGGGCAAGTGTATGGCCCTGTTAATTTAGCTATGTTTTATGTATGGATGGCATTAGGCAAAGGTACAGCCCTGTTAATTGGTTTATATGTTCTATGTATGATTGTTAGTTGTTTACGACATGTTTTATTCACGATTGTTAATTTGATTTATGATATGCACTGCTTATGATGGTATAGGAAGAGTGTATGATCCTGGTGGTGTAATTGTAAGGTGATTTATTTCATTTCTATTATTGATTCTCGGCCACTGCTGTACTTTTCATTGTTATTATATTTTGGCTAATTCCTTAACTCACTTGTATATAATGTAAATTGACCTGTACAGCCATTAGAAATAATATATAGGTTTTAGGTATTTTAATTGTATTTTTGGCTCCCTCCTCCTTGATTTCTCATTGGACTTCCTGGTCGCCTCAGTCCCATTCAAACTTTATATAATATATAATATATACATTATATATAAACATTAAGCTACAAACGTCCTTTAATATCCAATTCCCTCTACCTCGGAAATAATATATTTTCATATATGTTACCGAAGGAGAATTTTTTAGTTGATAATAAGTTCGTCGTCCCGTGGGCTCGAACCAACAAAAGACAAGAACTCAGGACTACAGTGACGCCTTTACCCATTGGCCGTGTAGGGACCACTTGGTGCCTACTACCTGATTTGCCCTATTCAGTTGGTGGGCAATGGCGTCAATCTTTCCTGGGATGTACCTAGCAGATAGATCCTGAATCTGGCTTCTGCCCATTTGTGCACTGTACTGCCAGGTTCAGCTCCGGGGAGATGGTACTGCCTTGCTTGTTCATGTAAGCAACCACTGTGTTGTTGTCACTCACAATGACCACTGACTTTTCCATCTTTTCCTTGTAGTGTTGGAATACCATCTAGATGGCCCACATCTGTAGCAGGTTGATGTGGTCCTCCTCCACCATGGGTCCCCATGTCCTGAATTGCACTCTCCATCCCAGTGCGCACCCTACCCCTTTTGGTGTGAATCTGAGAATATCAACTTCTCAGGTGGAGGGTGGTTAAGTCGTAGTCCCTGTAGGTGGTTCTTGGGGTCTCCAACACTGCAGGTCTTTCAATACTCTGTCTGTCACTGGTGTTGAGAACAACGGGGACTGTTGGATTTTCCTCCAGGATGCTTTCAGCTGCCACTGGAGGACCTGATGCAGGCTCTCCCCCTGGGAACTAACTTCTCTAGGGAGACCAGGTGCCTTATCATGATCTTCCACTGCTTCACTGTCTGGTGGGCTGACAACACGAAAGGCTCAGGGGTTTTCATCAAGTTTTCAGTCCTTTCATTTAATGGGAAAGCTTGCCCACTGTTGTGTCGATTTACATCTCCAGATACCTAATGGTCTGCTTTAGGGAAAGTTGATTTGATTAAATTGACCAATACTCCAAGGCCTTTGCAAAGAGACAGGACCTGGTCCCTGTTGAGTTCCACTTCGATGGTTGAGGAAGCTAGGATCAGCCAGGCCAAATGTCTAAGTATTTCCACAGTTGTATGCCCTTGATGTGTGCCCAGACTGATACTAGCTGGAACACCCTGATGAAGATTTGCAGATCTGTGGCCAGTCCAAAGCAATAGTCCTTGAACTGGTAGACTACTTGAGAGAAGAACCTGAAGAACTTCCTGGATGTCTCATGGAGGGGGATGTGGAAGTAGGTATCCTGCAGGTCTATGGATACCATGTAGCCACTGTCCCTGATGGAGGCCAGGATGGACTGTGGAGTCTCCATGGAGAAGGGCATCTGCTATAGGTACAGGTTCAAGGTTTACAGGTCTGTTCCTAAATGTTCAGAATGTACAGGTCTATTAACAGATGCCAACCCACCCATGCCTTCTCAAACTCCAACTGCAATGCCCTCCCCTTGGGTGAGGTGTTCCTGTACAAGGGGAAGAGAACTGGTTCCTGGATAGCAGGGGTAACATTGTTCCGAAGGACAGTTTGTATCACTGTCTAAAAACAAACACCGTCCACTCCTCCGCCCCAAGCTACTAGGTACCCTCATTCCTGGCAGCGGGAGGTGGGGAGAGCTGGCAATGTCCCACTTAGAACCTTCCCTCTTCCCTGCCCTATTCCTATGATGGAAGTGTGAGGATTGGGAGTCTTGAAAGGGTTGGTTACTGTCCAGGCCTCTGCTCTGCATCCCAGTCTGATTCTGATGTCGGAACCCACTCTGTGGAGGAGGATGGTGAATGGAAGAGGACCTGTGGTGAGTGGGGAGCCTGGTTGATGCCCCTTGCGGGAGAGGTGTCTGCTTCTAAGAAGGGGCCTGCAAGAACAGACAGTCTTGCAAGTTTTCCCTCTTGATGTTAATGGCCTGATGTATCAAGTTTGGCAGAAAGTGAAACAAGAAGTCGAGAAGAGGGCTGTTTTGGAGCTTAAGCCAACTTTCTAGGGAGGTATGTTTCTCTGCCAGTGAAAGGAAGGCTTCTCTCTTCTTCAGGAAGACACTGGCCCACAGGTCGCCCATCTGCCGGACTGTAAACAAGAGGGCTCTGTCCGACTCTCCCAGGAATTTCATGATGCAAGGGCACTTTTCTGAGGTATGGGTGCTTCCAACTCTTAATCAGTGCCCCGACACATGTCTAGCCAAGAGATGTAGTGTAAGGACCTAGCTAGCATCACTTTGAAAGAACTTACCTTGGTGCTGCTAAGCTGGACACCTGTTGCTTAAATTTCTCCAACAGGGTATTGTCCATCAATCTGCAAATGTTGGGGTCTATGGGTCTGGGTACTCACATAATGTCACAGGGGTATGGGAGGAGAAAAACAGCACTGGAAGGGCAAGAACCTGCAATGAATGCGAAGAAAGGGCACAAAATCATAAGACACACACACACAAAAATCTCAACTACATGAGATGAAGAGTCAACAGACAACCGACTAGCTAAACACCTGAGAACAAAATGGATGGCTATCCGCATCTCAGGTCAAAGGTTAATATGTCTAATGGGCATTTGTTTTTATAAGTCTGCAGATAGCTGTTGTGTGTCATGGCACTGAGCATGCCATCTGAGAAAACGTAGGTTCGTGTTCCAGTCGGAACAACTGGTCTGTTAGGCTACCACTTTCCCATATGATGTACTGTACATATATATATATATATATATATATATATATATATATATATATATATATATATATATATATATATATATATATAGTAAGACCTCATTCAAGCTGGATGGTATCTAGCAGAGATATTTATTAAAAAAAGTTACAAGCTTTCTAAGATAAACAGTCCTCATTGTCATGCATCCATAAAATGACTGGACACGTAGCCCAGCTGCATTTGTGTGGGCGCTGGCTTCTTTAATCCTTTAATTACCCTCCTCCTCCTGTATGGCCGCGCCCTCGTGACCTTGGCCTTTCTCTACCTGCAGCTTCTTCCAGCTGTGCATTATCCATACGGTCTCTTGTGTTTTTGCATTTCTTTTCTATTGTGGAGTATACAATTTTTCTTGACATGCTGGCTTTAAAACCGTTTCCAGTATTCCCTGACTTTGCATGTTAGGGCATGTTATGAAGGCATTCTCTACAATCAGTCTGGCTGTTTTGTTAGTGTTCATGTATAAAAAAATTCATATTTTCCCAGTCTATTTTGTGGTCTTTTCCCCAACAGTGTTTGGCAACTGCCGACATCTGATTGTAGTGTCTTATGTTTTGTATGTGTTGCTTACTTTGCTCTTTGCAGGATTTTCCTCTTTTGCCTAAGTAGGCTACCGATCTTCACAGTCTAGACACACTGCCATATATAACCCCCCCTTATCTCTTCCCCCCTCTACAGACTTTTTATTTCTATTTTATTCCTAATGGTGTTTTGTAACTTCCTGTTGATGGGTGTAATAGTGTTGTTGTTGGAACTGTAATTATTTTCGTCCTTTCTAAATGTTCCTTTTCTATCCCTTCCCTCTCCCCAAAATAGTTTTTTCTTGCCTTAATGTGTGCCTGCTCCCACCAGTACTTAGGGTATCCCAATCTCCTAAAACTCTCCCTCAGGTATTCCAGCTCTTCATCTAAGAATTCAGGACGGCAAATCCTATAAGCCCTAATGGTCAACACTGTCATTACTCCCATTTTTATTTCTTTCCTATGAATGGAGAACATATGTATGTATGAATTGGTGTCTCTTCTTCCTGTGTACCTTGAATTTTAAATTTTCCCCTTCCCTCTTTACAAGTACATCCAAGGAAGGAATTTCTCCCCCCTTCTCTTCTATTGTGAACTTGATTTGTTCATTTAATTTATTTATGTTTTCTAGGAACTTATGCGGTTCCTCCCTTTCTCCCTTATAAATAATCAAGATGTCATCCACGTATCTTACCTATTTTATGATATTTAGGTTCCCTTTATTTAATTTGCCCAACCTCATCCGTTTCAAACCATTCCATAAAGATGTTAACTAAGATCGGCGAGACTCAAACCCATAGCCACGACATTTTTTGGTATGTAATGGTTTTCGCCCCACTTGAACACCTTAAAGGTGAGGGCCGCTGACAACAATTTTATCAAATCGCCATGATCTAAGTCACATGTATAAACCCCTTCCTCCGTATTCTTTTTCATTATTTCCATCGTCTTCTTGACTGGTACATTGGTAAACAGGAAAGTTACATCCAAACTGGCAAATTTAGTCTTTTATGTTAATTTTAGATAATTCATCTATAAGGTTCACGTTAGGCTTTAGATGCCCTTCAGACACTAAACCCACCCATTTTCCCATTATGTTGGAAAGAAATTTCTCCAGCCTCCTCTGCGGAGATCTCGTCGATGCCACGATAGGTCTTAGCTGGTACCCTTCCTCATGGATCTTTGAACTACCATAAATATATGGGATCTCTGGACATTCCCTGATTTTACTCTGTTTAAATTTTTTTCTTTTAGTTTTGTCCTGGATTTTTGTCAAAGCTTCCCTTATTTTTTTATTAAAATTGGATTGTAGCCCCCCCTTACGTCCGGTTTTTTGTTGCAAGCCTCGTATGTGTTTTCATCATTTAACAACTGTTTTAACTTGTTCTCGTAATCTATGGCAACCATTACTACCGCCCCCAACCCCTTTGTCTGCCCTACAAATCTTTATGTCCTCGTATTTGCCTAGTCTATAAAGGGCCCTACGTACCCTCTCCGGAAACATGAATCTGTTCAACCTAACCCCAGCCCATATGGGCCGCCCCCTCTAAAAAAAGCAGCTTCATCCCCCTTTTTTTTTTCTTATCTAGTTCCGTCAAGCCTGTACACATTTCAATGAAACCGTGATTATCGTTCCTTCCTCATGCAAAAATTAAGACCGTATCCTAATACTACCACTTCATCCCTACTTAAGAGTCTCTTGGAAATGTTCTTGGCTAAATCAAAGTTCCCCTTTTTTTATCCACCAAGACCTATCGAAAATGGCAATGAGTAATTAAAGGATTAAGGAATTAAAGAAGCCAGCACACATATAAATACGGGTGCATTTCATTTGGGCGAATTTGGGGATTAGTCAGTGTATCATTTGGGCGACTATTCATGATATCGTTTGGGCGACAAAATATCAAAATTCCGCAAATTGGCACCAACCATTTGGGCGAATCAGAGTAAGGAAAAAGAGGAAGAAGTATTTTAAGACATGCCAGAATTAGGACTGACGAAATTGGGAAAACCTTCATACAAGCTATGACGGAGCACAATCATCCCAGTGATTAAGAAACTGGAAACTCAGCAACTTCAAGTGCAGGTCAAGAGAAGCGCAGATGCTGACATTACAGCTAGCCTTCAAAAATCATAAGAAAAGAACTCGTAATTGCAGTGATAGTGAACTTGAACCAAAAAACCTGAGAAACGAGAAACGTTGCCCTTTCGTTGTATAGGGAGCTTAGGAAGAAATTCTCAGTCCTGCCAAAGACTCGGCTTGAAGCTCATACATATCTTTCGGAATAGGAAGTAACAAGGAATAAGATGGAAAATTTTCTAATCGCCGATGATGAAGAAAAGGTTTACCACGAATACTAATCTAGAATGCCTGTGTAACGAAGTGACAGATATTTTTGTTGACGGAACTTTTAAATGCTCTCCGAAGTTCTTTTATCAACTAAACACAATTCAGGGATATAAGAATGGGAACTACGTCCCACTTATCTATGTACTGCTGCCCGATAAAACAGAGGAGTGCTAAGGGGACTTACGGCACAAGATTTTAGAAATGTGTAACGGGAGAAGTTTGACTTTCAATCCTATATCAATTCATTCGGATTTCGAACAGGCAAAGATAAATGTCATAAGAAACGCATTCCCTGAAGCCGAAGTAAAATGTTGCCAATTTCACTCGGGACAATGCCTGGCATGCAGGTGGCGGCATATTCACAAATACAGACTAACGGCTTAATACAAAAATAAAGAACATGATATTGGGAAATGGCTGTCAAAATTTTTTGGTCTTGCTCCTTTTTTGTAGCCATACGAGGTATCAGACTGCTTCGCTGAGGATGCGATGTGTGATTTTCCCGACGACAGTCGCTGCATCCAGTTTGTTGATCATCTAATAGACAACCATGTTTCTGAAGAGGCTGTAAGTTCCAACCATCGCACGGTGTGGGGGGCTACCACACCATCTCACGAGAGAAGAAGAACGAACCGAGTCATTTCTTCACTCGCAGTTCAACGCCGTTTTACTCACCGCATCCTTCCTTCACGTTTTGTCTTCGTTGATGTGATAAAGAAGATACAAAGTGTCACATACATCAAGATCAGAGGCCATAATGAAACAGCCTCAATGCGAAGAAAAGATACAGAAAAGAATACATACTTAATGGAGAACTTCAACAAGTACCAGACGACAAAGATATCTCGTTCTCAATTCATTCGCACCGTTGGCTGCAGATTTACAGCTGTAACAGTCATGTAATATATTATATTTTGTTCTTATGTTTATAAATACATTAACGCTTTTTAAATGAATAACTACGGTATTAAAAGTTTTACTGCAGGTATCACTTAATTCCCATATTTAGTTGGTGCAATGTAACTTGAGATTTCATGTGACTTATGATGAAGAGCATAATTTCAGGTATACAATTATATAAGTAATCATATTTTCAAACTGAAAAAAGTCTTAAAGCCACTAGAGGTTTAACGTCGGGATCAAGACACGACTTTTGCCCAAATGGAATAATGAGTGTCAGAGTGTTACATAATTTGGCGCCCCAATGAAAACAAAGCAGCCGCCCAAATGAAATGCGCCCATATACACAGCTGGACTACGTGTCCGGTCATTTTACGGATACTTGACAATTAGGACTGTTTGTCCTAGAAAGCTTGTAACTTTCTTGAATAAATATCTCCGCTAGATAACATCCAGTTTGAATGAGGTCCTATTAGTAATTGTATTAACGCACAGAACAACTGTGTATGTGATAAAGTTAATATATATATATATATATATATATATATATATATATATATATATATATATATATATGTGTGTGTGTGTGTGTGTGTGTGTGTGTGTGTGTTTATATTCAATTTGTCATAATTTACTTTTTTTGGAACTAACATCTCATATATGAATGCGTCCATTACACGATCCACGACTTGCAATATGTTTTATTTATACACCTAAGACCACATAACTAAGATGGCTGTTCATGGTGAATTCAGCACTAGGAATAATAATGACAACGTTTAATCAACAATTATTTTATTTACACCTGGTCGTTGTTTTACGTATTAAGCAGCAATTCACGTTGCAGATGGTAGGCTATCACAATACTAGCACAACGGTCACGTTTCTATTTGCTGTACTGCTTATATAACATTAATCTATAATTTCCAAACTACAACCTCACCATTCATGTATAATGACATTTTATCCTCGCACTCTTATTATTTTAAAAGAGCTACATTGTTTTGAAGCGCTAGATTTGTCGGATGATATATACATTTTACCTAAGGAGGCCATAACAAATAAAAAAAATCTTCAGTGTAAGTATAATTATAAAGAGCAATAACATTTACACGGCACTGTTATTTCTCTGTTGGGAATGTAAATGTACATTTCCGTGTGCATAGCGAATCCAGAGTCCAACTACGCTGTAATACCTATTGTCAAGGTACCGGCTCCTGTATTTGGATTACTTTACTGACGCCAAAATTGCTCTATACCCAAGACAGCGGCGATGGGACAAAGAGCCCAACCTAACTGATCCCAGGCCTCAAGAGAAGGAAAGAGAATGAGGAAGGAAAAAGGCGAGAATTAAACCCGTTGGGAGCGGAAAGGCCGCTCACTGAGCAAGATCCCATCCCGTGCTAGCACACCATCATTTAACCAAAAATAACAGCGGTAGAATAGAACAGAATACAGAATTTCGGCAAAAGGTCAAGCGCTGGGACCTATGTGGTCATTCAGCGCTGAAAGGGAAATTGACGGTAAAAGGTTTTAAAGGTGTAACAGGAGGAAAACCTGGCAGCTGCACTATGAAACAATTGTTAAGAGAGGTGGAAAGTCAGATGCAAGAGAGGGAATATGAACAGAGGCACAGTAGAAGCAATGAAAGAGGTTGCAGTTAGGGGCCGAAGGAACGTTGCAAAGACCTTAAAGCAATGCCTACAGTACACTGTGTGAGGTGCACTTACTGCACCAACACCCGTCCCCCCCCCGCGACAAAAAAGTTGAGTATACCTTAGTTTAACCAGACCACTGAGCTGATTAACAGCTCTCCTGGAGAGAGCTGGCCCGAAGGATTAGACTTATTTTACGTGGCTAAGGACCAACTGGTTACCTAGCAACGGGACCTACAGCTTATTGTGGAATCCGAACCACATTGTAGCGAGAAATGAATTTCTATCACCAGAAATAAATTCCTCTAATTCTTCAGTGGCTGGCCGGAGACTCGAACTCGGGCCTAGCAGAGTGCTAGCCGACAACTCTACCGACTCATCCAACGAGGAACTCCCCCGCCGACAACATAACGGTATTCTAGACCTTGGGAAAAGATAAAATGAACCTCCATTATATATTTAAGAACTGATTTTCTCCTGATAATATTTGGATGGGTGGGCTCTTGTTATGGCGTTTCCCATGAGATATTCTCTCCTAATCATTAGGAGGAACACAAAATCTCCTGTATACCGCCAACTGTTGAAGGATGTTTTACAGCGAACTGACTTTTCACTGAAAATGCGACGACGTTCATTCACTCGACACGCAAACATTGCACAAGACTTCTCCCAAACGTTTTTGTCGTCACTGGGTAAATTGTGTACCAGCCTATGTATGCAGGGGAAGTTTTCTGTGCTTTCCCATTTCCCGTCCTTCATTAAAACGGCTCCTTGGGAAAGGCTGCGAGATCCGTTACGAAACTGTGAAAGTGCCCTACTCATATGGTTTAAATTAAGCCAACCTTATGCCACCAGGGGTCTTTGCGCAAACTTACAAAGCTTAGTAGGTTACAAAGGGATTAGGAGTCTAGGTATGAACCAACCAACCAAAAGATGACGATGTCTTCCTTGTCGATTAACCTTAACCCTCTCAGGCTTTAAAGTTCTCTACTCTGTTATCAGTTCGTATGCTTTTCAGCTTTCCTTTGTTTATACGACCTATTACCGGTTTCTTTTTCATTATGTTTTATATGACCTATTATCGCTTTCTTTTTCATTATAAAATCATATATCTTTATATTAACTACTGATTAGAAAATGTATAATATTGAAAATTGCCTTAGTAAGCATCGACATTTATATATTGGCTGTAGCACCTCTAGTAACTGTCGCACTTTATATGTGTGACTGGCAGACTCACAGCGTTATAATTTAAAAGTCACTGACCTAGCATCCTCTCACACAGAGGTGTTTTAAAAGAAGTGCAAAGATAGCGAAGACAGTAATTGTGAGGATGTGGACGCGTTCTCTCTTTGTCAAAGGAAACCACCGGCAGCAGCTGGTGACTCCGCATGACACCATCCTGTTGACGTCACCGGCGAGTGGCAAAGCTATGGAAGCGAGCTCACGTCACTTTTATTAGCACCAACACCGCCAACATCAATTTCATCACTCTTCGCCAAGAATGTTGACCTAGGAGTGAGGTTCCCCGACGACCCTTTAGTTATTTATTTTGTCCGCCCAGGTACAGCCGCGGTAAAGCATTCAAAAAATACTCCGGCCACACGAGCTCTCCCACTCCCACTTCTTAATGAACCGAGGAATGACTCACTGACATCTCCGGCTGATATCGCATTCGCAACGTCCTCTTTTCCTATAACTAGGTTGATAATGTACAGGATATGGCTTACTCATTCAACAACCAACCTCTCTAAAGACATATGTATAATAATGTATGAATATAATCTCGTCTTGCATCTGATTAAGTCTTGATGAAAACTATACACTCGATTTAGGTCCTTCTCAGGAATTCAATGTACCAGCGAATTTGTAACATATCCTGCCATAAAGTTTCCCGCTAGAGTCCTCCTGAGATTCCCAGCCAAATTCCCATTTTTCGCGGAAGGAAAATATTTTCAAAGATAACTGCTTCGCTGTTATGCTACAAATTTAAATTTTTTTCATGTTTTATGTATAGTAAACTGACGGTTATATACTGTATATGTAAAAGATATTATCAATCGTAAGTGTTCTAAGCAGTCCAGAAGAATCGCCTTTGAAGTATTCGAGAAGTAACTTTGCTTTTTCATAAGCTTCTTGAGTAGAAGAGGATAAAAAACAGTGCATTTTATTACAGTTTTTCTATACCCATAAATACATACTGGATTTACTGTACATGTATGTAAATTAGCACGCTTACAAGCACTCAACATATTTGGGTGTTACACATGATTATGAATGAATGCATTGCGCCTTGGGTTTCAGCGATCAACTGTGTTTATTTTCTGTAGGTGCAAAAACTAATGAAAGGCGTGCCTTTAACAACAGCAGTGCAAAAAGATGAACAATAAAGAAAAACGTGTCTGAATAAGAGCCTTATCTAGTAATTTACTAACCTTGCTGTGAGTCCAGCGAATGGATATTCGATGTTTGGAGGAAATATTTTGGACTGAGACACGTCCCGAATTTGTCCCTCCTCAGAAGGCTTTTCAGGTACGGAGTATCTTGCATATTAATGATGCATGTGCTCAGCTGAGCGAGGATCTATACTGCTTGATAGGTTATCGCTTGGTCACTCTTGTGCAGCACCTCTACATTTCTGGATAATCTTTTGTCATTTTGTTTCTGGAATATGGATTTTTAATTTTGTCACGATATTATTTCCGCCACACCTTTCTAAATTCACTGTATTACGCAGAGTAACTTTCATAATAATAATAAATAATAATAATAATAATAATAATAATAATAATAATAATAATTATGACGATGATGATAATGATGATGATGATACAGATAATATCATGTTAAATAGGATGGCTGCATCATTGGAGTTGATTTTATTTTGAGTCTTCTCAGTTTTCAGTATAATTCTTTTCTTCGTTTAATTGAGAAGAATCAATGTAAAATTAACTCGAATAATGCAGCCACCCTATTTAACAACATGTTTAAGAGAGGCTCTACTTCTTTCTTATAATAATAATAATAATAATAATAATAATAATAATAATAATAATAATAATAATAATAATAATAATAAGAAGAAGAAGAAGAAGAAAAAGAAGAAGAAGAAAAAGAAGAAGAAGAAGATGAAGAAGAAGAAGAAGAAGAAGAAAGGTGTTATTCATTTTTTTCGTGGGATATTTGGCGTTTTCAGTAGGCTGTTATCAGCATGACTTTTGTTTGGTAACATCCTAAACCTAACCTCACAAAACAGATTTTACTCCATAGGCCTAACAGATTTCAGAGCAAGGAGGGACAATGGTGGACAATGAGTTCTGTGTTGGAAGTTTAGGAAAATCTATTTTCAGTACTGTTTAAAAATGGAACTCTGGATGATTTTTGGAAAACACTGAGTGTAATGCAGTATAAATGGATGCTGCTGTTGGCACATTTCCTTCCTATGGATGTAACAACCGTTGTGGCTGCTATTTACGTTTCAAACGCTTGGCTGTAGGAAAGACCTCTCTCTCTCTCTCTCTCTCTCTCTCTCTCTCTCTCTCTCTCTCTCTCTCTCTCTCTCTCTCTTATTATACTTACAACTTTACACGCAATACTGATTTTCATATTTAGAGCGCATTACTTTTTTTTGTTTTATAATTTAATTGAAACCTAAACCGTTCCAAACAGCCACCGTCCCCGCAGTCTCCCTTCCAAACCCCCGCCCCTCCATTGGAAAGCGTTAGTTGAAAAAATACACTTTCCCATAAAAAAAACAATATAGGTAATTTTTTCCATTTGTCCACTTGTTTAATCATTATTACCGATTTATGGGTAAAAAATTAAATTCTGACAAAACTTGGGTAAATGTCCTTACGATTAAAAATCAGTAAAATTATGAGCATGGAGTTATCAGAATCCGTCAGCAAACCGAAAATGTTTTCTAGGTTTCATAGTATTTAATTTTAATGTCGTTTTGTTAATTCATTCTTTCTGTGGCTTAGTACATTTTCAATACCAACACTTGAAAAAGTCTGCATGTGTATCATAATGGGACACATGCAAGATTTTATCTCTGCATTGCACGTTTCATTCCGTTTGGCTATCTCATTATAAATACCGATGATTTCCTGCTACTCTCGCCGGAAATGTTGGCGCATAGGAAAGCTAGTTAGTGTTCAAATACGTAAGAACCCTAGAAAATATGTGTATTAGGAGAGAGTGAAAATCAATAGGCCAGAGCCTCACCGGATGCTATGAAATGAAGTCACCTGCAAAACCATATTAGGGCCTTGCCACCTTCTTGAAGAGGATGGAACTTAACGAGGTCTTGAGACGGGGGAGGGGAACGGTTCGAAGGGCACCTTCTCGTAAAACTGAAATCTTAATAGTGCAAGTTACGAACACAACGGTGCTGCTTATTCAAACTTTGTAAACAAACAGACACATATCACGCAATCATGAATAACTGACTGAAGTCCTCTCTTGCTGAAGTTATTTACTGCAGAGGCAAGCGTTCTCTGGGTCGTTTGGTGCGTTGCAAGTTCAAATGTGAAATGACGATGGATGTCATGGATGAGCAATTTGAAGTCGGAAACGGTTTATTTATGAATATATAACCAAATGTATTACTGAAAGAGTTAATAAGTAAATCAGTACTCAGAGGTAAATAGGGGAAGATGGATCACTGGAGAAAATAAATATCCAGCCGGAGAACAGAGTGAACAACTGAATAACCAGGTGGGAAAAAAATCTTTGTCCATCAGCATGCAAATGCAAACAGGGGAAGAAAGAACGAACACAAGACTAAGCAAAGGCCAGTATTCTTAGATGAACGCGTGATCTTCTAAATCTGTTGCTAGACAGACAAATGAAAGAGATGAATTATTTATTATGTAACGTAACCCAACTCTCCCGTCTACCGCCTGACTGACAAACTGGCACTGTTTCACCTCAGCTAATATAGGAATCTCTTCATAAACTCTAGGGTTTGTGAACAACCCATCACTGTACTATTATTTTCCTCTTGAGATGACGTCCGTCACCCGAGAGCGGCGCCCCTTGACGACTCGTACAAGACACGTTCGGTGTTCATTCCCATTCCGGATGTACTGAAATTGAAAGGTTCCTATGTTTGTGAGTGGATATATAATCGTTTTAGATGAATTATCACATAACGTATTCTCTCTTTCTTTTAAAACAGCTCTGGAGACCCATTTTGTGTCCGCGTTTTGTAAGTGCAAACACAAGAAAATGAATTGTTCAAATTTCTTCGCAAATTAGTATGTAGTTATACCTATTAGTGTCCAGAAACTTTGAAAAGAGCGAGATGCAATTTTCAGTATTTTCTTTTTGGTCACCGATATTTATTGTGCAACCATCACTACCAGCAACCTGTCACAGTTTCAAAAGGTTCCTTTATTTGATATTTAATTTGTATGAGGAATTTTTTTTCTACAAAGATAAATATGCATAATGTAATACGTGATGTCTTTACACTAGGTTAAAGGTTTGTTTCTATACAACATCCGGTAGTGCTGCCTTGGCCTCTTCTCTGACGTATGTGTTTAATTTGCGGCTGTTTTTACGGTTCCTTTGTGTATACTGTAGCTGTCGGATTAATGGAGGAGATGGCATGGTAGCGCGGCAATGCTGCATGTGTCTTCGCAGGGAGCAAGGTCCCTCTATTAACCTTGGCTGGGAGAGAGAGCGAGAGATTTAGGAAATGTTCTCAGGTATTTCATTTGCAATTCAGTGTTCATTCTATGTGGGAAAATGATCATTCTTTAATCTCGATGTAGTAACTTTGAAATAGCCTCAAGTGTGCCTGGATGTGCACTCATACTGTGATCAATACGGGTTTTGCATTAGTTCTAGCGAGTTGTAACAACAAACCTGATGATAAAATTTCCCATTGATTAAAACTCCCTGGGAACCAAATCGTCCGAAGTGCCACTTTCCTTAGAGGGGAATGTCTTCCGAGGGCACTGAAAGCGAAATCGTTGTTCTTTTCATACTGCGTAAAAGTCATGAGTCTGAGACTTTGCTCTCAAGCATAAGTTCAAAGGTGAGCCCACCAATAACACGTGGTAGCTTAGTAGGGTATTTCCCTATGTAACATGTTTAGTCCTGTTCGATAGTGCCCACCAGAGAACGTGTCTGCTGAGGTTAGTTGCATTTTTGTCATTATCTCATATCCTGCAGTTGTTGGTCAGTGACAATTAACAAAGAAGAAAGAGATTTAGGCTGTGGTTTTATTATCAAATTAACTTGATTATGCGTTTTCACGGTGGGTTTCCAGTTTTGAATCAACTTAAAAATACCACGTAAGCGGTGAGAACACGGATTACGCAATCTTATTTGATATTCAGGACACGCCTCGTACATTTGACTCTCGTTTATGTTGTAACAGGATCGGCGCTATGGAAATAATCCTAGATTGAAATTTATGCGTATACTTCATGCAATACAATATCATGCACTGAATACATTATTATTATTGTTATTATTATTATTATTATTATTATTATTATTATTATTATTATTATTATTATTATTCACTAAGGTGCAACACTAGTTGGAAAAGCAGATTTTTCCTGGTCAAAGAGAAATAGAAAGCAGCCCAGTTACAGAAACAAATGCAGAAGTAAAGAATAAACACAATATGTGAAATACCAACTACACACAAATAAAAAAACAACTAACCTATAAAATGGGACGAGTGAAAGTACTCAACAAAACAGCATTTACACTAAGTCTGAACCTGTGGTATAACACTAACAGAAAACTGTGTGGCACTGAACGTCACGACGAAAAAGACAACTCCGTCAAATTAATTACATGTGTAGTAATTCGCGGTAGAAGTTGTAGCCTAAGAAGATCTGAATGTAAAGGATCATCAGAATTATGAAAAGGCTTATACATTTAATAAGGAGACTAATATTTTATTTCATGGGATATGGATTATCACCTACCTGTTACAGTATGTGAGACCAAATCTAGCTTGTGGAAATATCTTAGTCTCCTAATTATTTCTGAAAATAACTAGATTGACTCGGCCCGCTTACAATCCATGAAGTCACTGAGATGCCTACATATTTTGGATACCAGTCCCTGTTTTTTCCGCCCTGTTATATACACGTTATATAATCATGAAACGCAGTCACTGCTGGTCGGATAACCAAAGCTATACTCATTATATTTTACACGAGGGTTGAGGTGTGGTCAGAGCCGACAAATTGCTGGGCCACATCTTCGAGATCATTGTACGACTAGTTTTCAAAGAGCTTAACAAAGTATAGCAACGATAGTGTTAGGCTTTTTTTATTACTGATATCTGACTTTTCCAATTATTAAAAGTGCTAGAAAGTTTTTTATTATTTTAGTGATCTTTAGAGAAAAACCCTGTTTTTCCTTTGTGATTTTACTCAGAAACGAACAGTATTCCTCTTTTGACTATTTACGAGCAGGTTACTGTACAGATGTGTTCCTCTGCAGACGTTTAGGAGGAAGTCACAACGGGCAAGAGGGATACTGCCTCTCCCACATTTGTACAGTACTGTATGATACATGACCTGATAACTGATATGTAATCTGCCTTCTTGAGATACCCACAAAGCAAGTCCTCAGTGTACGTGTGTGTAAGCAATCCCTAAGCAGAATGGAGTGCACGTGTCTCCTTGGATAAACCCCAGGCCAATCGGGCATGTGTTTGATCACCTTAACCCTAACAATTATCGTCCGGATGATTTAGCTGCTACTTTCGCTAAGGTGAACATCTCTGCCAGTCTCGCAAAGGCTCGGTCACAGTCTCCTTGGTCACGGCTTTACTACTTATGTAAACGTTTCTCTAGCCTTATGTGGACGGCCGTAGTGTTTCCTAGCACGCCTTTCCCTCGTCTACCATTTCTTCTTTATCAGTGACTGTCATCCTATTTTTTTCATATTCTTGCCTTTTCCGATACCTTAACAATCCATATTACTTGTACGTTATTCTTTCAGCATCTTTTATTGTGTTTACTATACAGCCGATGTCACTTTCATTGTCTACCAATCACGGTCTCGTGTGCTTGCGCGAATGGTAATCCTATAACTTAATAACTTAAATTAAGGGCTCTGTTCCCGTTTTCATCCAATTCTGTTTTTTTTTTTTTTAAATATAACTTGAGCCTCTCATTCCTATCAAACTCCTGGGTGTTCAGGTGATTTCAGATTTGCGTTGATACATCATCACAAAGGTTATTCTGCATAATCTGCTTCTGCGTTTTAAAAAATTAAGTATATATACTGCTCCCGTGCTAAAACTTCTTTTCCTCGTCCCTCCTACAGTGTTCTGGCTTTCGTTGTTCGTCCCACCTATTCAGGATTTATGTTGGCCTCATATGTACTAATACAATGCATAAAATCTCTCTCTCTCTCTCTCTCTCTCTCTCTCTCTATATATATATATATATATATATATATATATATATATATATATATATATATATATATGTGTGTGTGTGTGTGTGTGTGTGTGTGTGTGTGTGTGTGTGTGTGTCTGTGTAGAAACTACTGGTCACTTTTTACCAGATACGTAATTGTAATAGCCACAATGCTCTCTTAACTTCTCGAATTCTTCGCCCTTTTTTGGGTACGCTTGTCACTACAAAGCCTTTGGATCCAAGTGCAAGAAATATGAAGATATGATGTCCGGTAGCGGGAAACGAACCCGGGTTCCATGTCACAACTAGGTCACGTTGCCGACCTGACCTCATAATATCTTCATATTTCTTGTACTTGGATCTTAAGGCTTTGTAGTGACAAGCGTATCCAAAAACGCGCGAAGAGTTCGAGAAGTTAAGAGGGCATATATAGTATATACAGTATATATCTATATATATAAAACGGCTGTCCTTAAGTGCGTAGATCTGGCACAGGATATTGTACCTCCTCCCTCTACTCCACCCCCAACCCCGACTTCGGTATAAGTCGTCGCAATGCCTGTGATGAAATGTCAGCCTAATAGAAGTAGTGATAATTCTGGGTATTGTTATGACATGTCTGGTAGGCAGGCAGATGGTGACAGTAGCAGAAGTAGTTCTAGAAACAAGGTGTAATTGTAGAAATTATAAGTCTTAAGAGTAAGGAAATCATATTAATATTAGAGAAAATATGAATAGTGCAGCACTATTTTCTTTTTTGTGCTTTATGCAGTATACTAAATTACCCATATGCATTAATGAAAAGTGTTACCTACATCAACCGGAGTGCTACCTCAAAACTGACAGCATTTCAGCAACAGCAATTGGCAAATGTCGTATCTGAATTCTGTGCAAGATGAGAGTGCTGACTGGGTCACGGAACACAGTCGATTTCAGTAACGCATGATATTTATGCACACCGCAGGTAGATATAAGAATACAAGTAGCGTACCCTTACCCTTGCCTTCAAAAATGATGGTAAAATTGGATTCATTCTGCATTGTATTCTACGTCAACAATAGCCAGCAAATACACAGGCGGAAATTAGAAATGTTGGTAAGAATGATTCCCTGTATTGCCCAACTGCTATAAATGATAACGTTAATGGTATAAATGAAACTGGTATTTAAATGGTACAAATAATACACATTATACAATATCAAGTACATTAGCATATAGGTTTAAATTAGAAATTTATTTAAAAATGAGTCCTTGTCTTCACAGAATGCTCTAAATGAAAACGATTAACTGTATAATATATGTAACTGATATTTAAATTGTACAGAATATGGAATATAGAATTTAGACCAAAGCCCAAGCGCTGGGACCTATGAGGTCATTCAGCGATGAAACGGAAACTGACAGTAAAGAAGGTTTGAAAGGTTAACAGGAGGAAAAAATGAAAGGTTAACAGGAGGAAAATCTGGCTGTTGCACTGTGAATCAAGTTCTTCATTGGAAGGGTGGGTAGAGCTTTCGGCTAGCACGCTGTTAGCCCAGCGTTCGACTCTCCGAGCAGCCAATGAAGAATTAGAGGAATTTATTTCTGGTGATAGAAATTACAATAAGCTGTAGGTCCCGTTGCTAGGGAACAAGTTGGTTCTTAGCCACGTAAAATAAATCTAATCCTTCAGGCCAGCCCTTGGAGAGCTGTTAACCAGCTCAGTGGTCTGGTTAAACTAAGATATACTGCCTACAGTGCACCGCATAAGGTGCACTGAAGACACTATCCCCTGGGCCTACGGGGTTTAAATTGTACAAATAATATACCTATACCACCAAATATAAGTCTAATACGCATTACTGTGCAATGGCTAACAAAAATAGAAATAAATTGGATCGCGGGAAAGGTGGCATCTCGTGGTTCTACACCGTGCAAAAAATATATTTGTCAAGTTTATTTTTAGCGCGTTTTTTACACTGACGTACTTACAATTTTGTTTTTAGCTAACTTCAACAATTCATTGTGACTTTTTGTTTTTGTTATTATGTTTTTGTAATTTACTGCGAAAAATTAAAACTATCCAACTTCAAAATGATTAAAATGAATTTGCTAGGATAAAAATTAACTTTACTATATACTATATATATATATATATATATATATATATATATATATATATATATATATATATATATATATATATATATATATATATATGTATATATATATATATATATATATATATATATATATATATATATATATATATATATATATATATATATATAAAGGCAGTTTGTCTGTAGTTGCGTGACAAAGGTGTCACAGCCTGACAGGTCAACAACGCCAAGCGCACACACACACACACACACACACACACACACACACACACACATATATATGTAAAAAGAAAAAAGTAAGAGATTACATAGCGATTACATATAAACCCCCAAGTACCTTTTTTTAATAACAGGAGAGTTCATAAAGATTAGCAGTATCATATTTATAACGGTAAAGATTAGCAGTAACATGCAAATTCTGACGCGTTTTTGAACAAATGAAAAAGTTACGTTCCATTCGCCAATGTGTTAGTTTCAATCTAGTACCATAAAATATACGTACGTCAGAAATTACTCACGAATTTAAGTTCACACTGTGATACGAGGCAAACATACCTACTAAGATCATGTGTTGGTCGCTTAAACTAAATCCACATTAAATTGCCGATATATTTTGATTCTGTACGGTTTTAGTCAAATATTTTCTCTAGGTGTGGTAAGTTTGTTCATCATAGATACTGCTTTCGCTTTACCCGCCTGTTTGTAATTGCTTTCACATTGAGAACGCTTCTTCTTTTGTTTTCCGTCACAGGATTGAAATTTAGGAAGCCATCTGATTGAAGTGATGACCTAACGCTCAGGTCACCTACCAGAGAACTTTCCCACAAGTTCTATTTCGCCCACTGTTCCATTATCAGTGTCCGCCCGCATCTCATGTGGCCTCGGAAAACTCCTGAGGGTACCACTTCTCACGCCGTCCATGCGGTAATGAGTAATCCTAAGTCACTGAGTTCGACTTTAAACATTGTTTCCTTTTCTGTTTTCCCTGGCTTCAAAAGGAGAATCTGTCGTTCCCTGCTTTGATTCTCGCGCGAGTATGTTGTGCTGGCAAAAGGCCAGTTTAATCTCGCAAGAACAGCAACAACTTACAAGGGCCTTTAGCGTCTGCGTTTCAGAGAGGACTTGGAATATTATATCCTTGTTATATTTTCTAAGAAGCCTAGAATATTTCGTAATCAAGCTTGTTAATAATTGCTTGATAAACGTTTTTCAGTTTAACCAGATATTTAACTACGTCATATAAAATATTCTAGAGATTTTTAATTTTTTTAAGGTCTCCTGTTCGTAATATGCAGGAAAAAGGAAATCCCGCCCTGCTGACAGTCTTCGCTTTGATATTAAAATGATGAAAACGCTAATGAAAGGTTTGTAATTAGGCCTTCAAGGTGATAAACATAAAACATTGCGTTCGTCACGTCCTGTGAACATTCATCGCCTTCAAGGGAGACGGTGCGTCATCACGGCTTAGATAATGCTACAGTATAATGAAGGTGTCTCAACTGTAAACAAATTAAGTGTCCTGGTTCCATCCCATTACCTATGTCCCCTAAATTCCGACAAGGGTTTGTTTCCTTAGAAAAGGATCCATTTAACATTGGTAACGTCAAATTCTCTCTCTCTCTCCCTCTCTCTCTTACGTGTCAAGGTAATGAATTTACGATGTCATCAAATCGGTCAAGTAGTGTTTTCTTGCACGTATGGTGGCTGCTTTTGCAGCAGAAGCAGTATTTCACCTGGTGGGATATCGTGCTCTCTAAATGAAAATTTCCAGTGATTGCAATACAGGACAAATCTACGTCTAAAATTACAGTATTATAATTTTTTTAGTTGTATTAACAGCCACCACGCCTGTTGTAACCCCACTATTTCAGTGATAAATTCTAAAATCACGGTTGTTTCAGCCTTGTTTTCAAAACACTAATTATTATTATGCTAAAAACAATTTTCTTTAACATTTTTTCCAAGGAACTTTTCATTGACATTCAAAAATAGTAAACAGACAATAAATAACTCAAGTGAAATCTGTCACAGTAGATTTCGAGTGTAAGAAATAAGAATGAAAAAGCTTAAGGTGCTGCAGACATCGTCAAGTTGTCTTGCCTTTCGGCCAAGGCAAGGCGCTATCCACGCCTTTCATACTGCTTTTACGTTACGGAATGGAATGGCATATGACATTTAGGCCAAAGACTAAGCTCTGGGACCCATGAGGTCATTCAGCGCTGAGAAGGAAATTGCGAGTAAAAAGGTTTTAAAGGTGTAACAGGAGGAAAATCTCGCAGTTCCACCATGAAACAATAGTTACAGGGGGGTATCAAGTAAGTTGGAGGAAAGTGAATATGAACGGAGGTACAGTAAAAAGGAACGGAAGGGGTTGTAGCTAGGGGCCAACGGGACGCTGCAAAGAACCTCAGGTAATGCCTATACAGCGGGGTTTTTATGCTACGTTCACCAATTTGTTTACCAGAACAATAATTACCATGTACAGAATAAGGTGTTATCATTTTTTCTCTCTCTCTTTCATGGCCATGTTACGCTTGCACAGAAATGCAACATACTTATTGTTTTTGACAAGAATATCTCCAAATGAGATTAACATTGTAAATGAATCCCATTGCTCGTATATTTCTACGAAGTGCTTAACCAAAACTGCATTGGCTGTGCAGTTTCACCAGAAATCTCTAATGCACGAGAGTAGAAACTATTCTGGGGACTATCGCAATTATGTACAGAGCATTTATTCCTATTAGGCTTATTACTGCTAATATACTCATTACTAAATATATGAGCAACATTACTTGACTTATTGATCGGTCTCGGAAGCGCTTCATTCACATGCAACAGCTGCTGTCTCGATCCTCCTACTCCAGTATTCTTGATGGCGACTTCTCTACCTCTTTCTTTCTTCTGGGTAACACAAACTCTGAAACGTTTGTTTGTTTGTTTCCACACTGGAGCACACGATCAAGTGTTAATTTAGCCGCGTATTCCCCCTCCCATTCACGCTTCCATCCCCTTCCCCTCACTCTCCCCTCCCCTCGTCCTTCCTCCCCCCTTTTATCCCCTCACCCTCCTACTCCCCCTCCCCCGTAAACGGAGCTGGTGCTGCCCGTAGACTTTGTAACTAATGTGGTATGCGTATACGTAAATTACGGAACTGTTCACGAACTTCGCCTTTCTGTGCTGTTTGTTGCCAAGAGTTTTAAATCGATCTTTTAATCATTTCCTTGTGATTTCTCGTACTTAATCAATACAGCTTAGAAGAAACATCCGAGCACGTTTATTAATATTATTACTAATGCTGCTACTTCTATTTTTATTATTATTAATGACTATACGCACACTATATATGATACATGTATGCATATATATGTGTATGTGCGTGTATATAGTAAAAATTATATATATATATATATATATATATATATATATATATATATATATATATACATACACACACACACATATATAGTCTCAGTAATTAGGCAGCTACTTGGAAATCTTAGCTTGATAATGAATAATATTGCCAAGGCCAGGTAGAACATTTTATTTTGCCAGCTTTCGAGGAATATACCTTCACGAACAGGATCAAAATATCGACAAAGTACAAAAATAGTTGAAAATACATTTCATGGAAATAAACTGTCTTACTAAAGCTCAACAAAGTGGGTAAAACAAATAAAAAGATACAAGACTGAGAATACAAACAGTACCTACGATTAAAAAAGCTAATAAAAAAATAAAAAGAACAGACAATACAATTTAAAAATACAAACATAAAAGGAAAAGAGCATGCAAACTACAACCATCAAATACAAAGTAAAATGGCTGTTGACCTGTTGCCTACCTCCTAAAAACAAACCATATCACTGGTAATTGTATACGGGACAAGTTGGCGTTCAGCTCCGGTTTTACCTGCTTATAAACAACTCGGAAATTAAGAGATCCGCTCTCTTTGATCGACTAATTGATTTTGGAACTTAGGTCTTGAAGACCAAGCTCCGTAACCCATCAGGATTATTCAGCGCCGTAATGAAGGTGAAATACTGTATATAAATTAAAGATATAATTGATAATGAATAGGTGAGTGATGACATACTAGTAAAATTCAGTGTTAAAATATGAACGTAAAAAATGCAGAATGATATTACAGAACCAACAAAAAATAAGTATGTATTAAACTTTTATATTCAAAATATGTACTTAGTATAAGAATAAATATGACTAAAATCTTTATTAAATATATACTGAAATCATATCTCATTAAAATAACCAGACTCCTTCAGGTAACTCATAAGGTTATCTACCTCAACGTCATCATTTAAAATTTGTAAAATAGTCTTCCCAGTTAGTAAGTACTTTGCCCTAATGCGATTAAATTTAGGACAGTGCACCAACATGTGCTCAACGGACAGCTGACCACCACAGTCAGTGAAGCGGGTATGGCCAATCCTAAACCGTGTTAGGATAATCTCAAATCTTCTGTTACGATTAAAACCCAAACTCCAAAAATCGATACTTTTTCCAATGTCTCTGTACTTCCTATTTGTGGATAAAATTGGGGAAGCCCATCTCTGCTGCCATTGTGTACGAATATATCGTCTGGTAACTGGACGCATATCCAAATGTGGCACCTTATTAGTTAAGAAATCACATCTTGCAGCATCCTTTGCTTTACTATCAGCCAGTTCGTTCCCTTCTAGACCAGTGTGCCCAGGAATCCAACAAAACTTTACTGATTTGTGGTAAACAGAGATAAAAAAAAGCCATTCCTGAGCCATTTGAATTAAGGGATGGGTAGGGTTAAACTTCTTTAGGGCTTCTAAAACACTCCTTGAGTCCCTATATATTACTGTGGAATTAAATTTCTTATCAGATACAGGATTTAAAGCATCAACTATGTCTGTTGCATCAGCAGTGAATATGGATGAGGAGTCTGATACCTTTTTTATATATGATTCCCCCTCACACACCACTGCACATCCTACTCCATCTTCCGACTTTGATCCGTCAGTATAGATTTTCCTGTCATTCATATGCTTCTCGTCATGCTCCAAAAACTTGATTCTGACTTCTCCTGCCGGACGATCTTTCTTCTTTGTCTCTTTAATGGGGATGTGAGCATTAAAATCACCAAGGAGGACGAAAGGAGTAGGAATCTGATTGATCAGTAAATGAATATTATTATAAGTGAAATCTAAATCAAGAGGAAGTTAGATGGAGCAAACTGTAATTTGCTTGTCTAAAATAAAAGTTACTGCTACAGCTTGGAGATGAGTATTAACTGATAGCAAGGAGTGTTGCAACGACTTATGCGCAATAGTTGCTGCACCTCCCTTAGCTCTAACTCCGATTGGTGGTGGAGAATTATATATGCTGTAATTTAACCCAGGATTATATTGTGTGCTTCCAAGCTTAGTTTCCTGGAGACACACAACACCTGGGCTATGGTCATGGAGCAGTTCCTTCAGCTCTTCACTTCGAGCCCTAAGACCTCTACAGTTCCATTGTAATATTGACGTGAAAGCTATATTTTGGGCTTGGTGGAAGGCCCTTTGAATGGAGCCTTCTCATTTGCTCTCTTTTGTTTATGAGTATTATCAAGAGGTGATTTGGAAAGGACTGGTCTTGACAGGTTTGGTTTATTATCTCTTGATTTACTGGTGCCATTTTGTTTCCCTTTCTTGTCAGTTTGTTTAAATTCAGGCTGGGGTTCTTGCATCGAGCTTAGTACTTTGTACATATTACTAAGTGATTCATGTTAACTGGGGGAGAGGATGAGGGGGAACGTCTCCTCTTTTGGTGCTTTTGCTCCTCAGTCTTCATTAAATCCGGCAAAGACTCTGCCTGAGACAATTCCAAGGTCGCTGGGTTAAGTGCCTTCTTACCCTCCTTGGAGGCTTGTGCTCTAGCCTCAACAGGTGGAGCACCTGACCCAGATGGCTGGGCCACTACCACAGGGGTTGATGCACCTACTACATTAGAGGGTGCTGCCACTGCACCCCTAGTGATAGATAGGGATAGTGGCTTAAGAACTTGAGCATAGCTCCTAGGTTGTTGTCCCAATTGTCTTTTTGCAAAACTGATACTTATGTGCTCTGCATTGGCTTTATTTAGTGCAGACAGTTCAAATTTGTAAATTTAACAATTTTTGTTATTGGATTTATGTTCCAGTTGACAATTAACAGATTTTGAGCAGTTTATACAAATTTTAGCATTTTTGCAGTTTTTTGATGGGTGGCCAAACTTAAAGCAATGATAGCACTGCATTGGTCTTGCTGGAAAGGGCGTACTCATACCCTTTCATTTTCAAATATACGAGAAGGTGCTTCAGAGTCTACAAAGGTTAAAATGATCATGTTGGCAATAGCTGCCTTTTTCACTCTCCAAGCTGAAGTGGGACTCATTTCTGTCATAAAGGTCTTTATCAAATAGTACTCCTCTCCCATAACTAAAGCTTAAGTGGGGCTTGATCTTCGTAATCATTTCATCATTTTTTATGTCCAACAAGGTCAGCATATATGCTGGGGTTGTGGATTTGGCATGAATAAGAATGGTGTTCTTCCCAAAACGAGAAATATCACCGCTCTTTATTCCTCCCACCTATTTCTGAAGAAACCTGCAAAATTTATAGCAGTTATAATTTTCCTCCTTGGTTGAAGCTACCAACCACATAGGAGGTTTAGGAGGACTTACTTCTGCATTCTGGTTTCTCTCTGGTTTATCCTGAGCCCATTTAAACGGCACATAAACGTCCATGTCTTTGGGAACTTTGTCTGTTAAGGCTATACTGTAGCTTGACCTATTTGTATGGCACTCTTACTAGCCTTTAGAGCTTCATCATGGCTACTAAGGTAACCCACGCTTCCCATTTAGATTCAATATCAATAAAGTTCATCCTGATTTCTACAACAGTTCCAAATGATTTCAGAGCTGTCGAGATCATTTCATAATCACAACAGACTGGTAAGTCTTCAATATGGAGCGTTCTCAGATTTTTCACACAACCTGGCTGTGTTGAGGATTTAATTTTGGATGAAGACTTCTTAGAGAAGTCTGTGTCCTTGCTTGAGGTCGTCATCAATGAAGCATAGCTAGAGGGTCCAGAGGAGGGGAAGTCAGGAGGGGGATCACGATATTTGTTATTACTGCTTTTTGCCAATTTATTTTTGGAGAAGTCATCAACATTTGGAGAAATTTCAATCTCCAAGGTGGGTGCAGAGGTCGTCATCTGTGCCAGAAAAGCACCATCAGAGGGTCCAGGGGTACTCAAATCCTTATAAATGCTAGACATAAAGATTTGAGAGGGGTAAAAAAATAATAATAATAAACCTAAAAACCTTAAAAAGATATCATCAGCCTTTCATGGGGATTATTCTTCCACCAATGGCACAAGTGAGAACTGACTCCCAAATCTCTGTGTCCCTACCCCACAAGGGATGGCACAACACGATCATAGTGGCCCAAGTGTAAGCCAAACCTGCTTGCTAGAACCGAAGGTATTATGAGAATACTATCATCCCCACTCTAATCACGTTATGGGCAAACTGGATAGAATACCGAGAGTCCTATCCCCAGAACAGGAACCCCCTGGAGTCTGTGGTCCAACCCTAAAGAATAGTTCCGCTTGATATCTCTCAGGTCCGAACATTACCGGGCAGCTGATGGTCCTACCACAGTTCCCACTATTTAGCTTCGGATATAAACCCAATCCCAGTTATGATATCTTTTCCTATTTATCAGGTGCAATAAATTTTAGCAAAAGCGGAAAATTCCACAAAAATTAATTCAAAGAAAATATAATGGTCTATGGGACTCTTGGACTCAAACTCGGGAACAGATTCCTAGGGTTTAAGAGCCCTTACCACATCAAGTTGGTCCTAAATCGAGGGGGGTCCGTTCTCTTTGAGTACAAAGCTTGCAAAATGAAGTGGTCTATCAGGCCTTGGCAACATTATTCACTGTCGAGCAATATATATATATATATATATATATATATATATATATATATATATATATATATATATATATATATATATATATATATATATATATATATATATATATATATATATATATATATATATATATATATATATATATATATATATATATATATATATATATATATATATATATATATATATATATATACACACACACATATATATATATACACACATATGTATATGTGTGTGTGTGTGAGAGAGTGAGTTTGTGCACACGTGTGTATGAGCAGTCCTTAAGATCCTTAGGCTACTATCCAATTCCACTAATTACCTGGAAAATCAGTATGTTCTTTGTCACTCGATGTTTACCTAGTTTGTGGGCGGATATTGGCGATCCTTGAAGGCCGAAGTGTGTTGTAAGGCGCAAATTGACCTTTGCGACCTTAAATCAAGACAATATTGGGTTAACCTCGTGACGTCGATTGTTTACTCTGAGTCTAATTCATGATTACGCCCCGCGAGTTATTCCCATAAATTAACGGACAGTGAGCAAGCACTCGGTGTTGACGCAAGGCTGACTTGACACAACAACAATATATGTTAGATTTCAACGTTGTTGTGGTTTGATCAGTGCATTGACAGCAGGACTTGCTTTACTGAGCTGCAGAGAGGTATGTGGCAACCTTCTTGATGGGAAATGTCTGAACTTTGTTTGGGAATTTTCTTTAGAACAGTTTTAAGCACCTTGAAGGCATCTTGATTATCGACGTACTGTACAACCAGCGTTCCCCTCGCCCCTTAGCGCAGATTCAAGGCAAGAGAAACCTTTATTTAAAACTTCGCACTGCTATCCTTATAGCAGCTCAAATTTTCTGCATAATATACTCAGTTAACTTTGGAAGCAACGCGATTCTTCAAACTTCTGTAAACATTCTTGAATCTGCAAAGAAGAAAGAAATGGAGGCTGAAGGAAGACGACTTACCTTACACAGCGACAGAATGCGAATTTCTCGAGAGAGATATATTAGAATAATCCTCTTTAAAGGAAGCCTGTCATACACAAAAAAAACAGGATGCCACTTAGTCATACAAAGGTGCTCTGCTTACGTCATAATAATGAATGACGAACCCGTAGAAATTTTGAAAGGCGAGCTTTGTTCTCTTATTGTCCATGGAGGTAATGAAATGACTGCGATATACTGTGTGTATGATGTCAGCTCTCCGTTCCCAAATCCGCACTATACATTTCAGTCTTCATCAAGATCACTACTTCGTATCAAAGAAATGAATAACAAAGCTGAAGTTTGTTCTAAGAAAGAGATTAGTTTAATTAAGGGTCATTATAATCCTTGATAAAGGAAATGGTATCATGTATGATGAAGCTTTACTGTTCGTAAAAGCGAGTTAGTACGAATGGCCTAATACAAGCCTCTTCACAATGCAACCAAATAGGACGGCCCAAATACTACCACGTAGAACATTTTAATGCAGCTGCTGCCTGGCATGTTATTAGTATTATTGTTTTTTTTTTTAATGGAAGCACCTTACCCTGTTAAAGTGTCTGAGAAATGTACGCGCAGCTATTGATAATCTTGTTAAACGCTGTAATCGACGTATATTACTTTGATTTATTGTTATATTTTTGCTATTTAATGGCTCATATTTTTATTGCGACCAACAGTTAGAATATTTATCACAGAACTGTATTTCATTTGCCTTATTATGCCACATCATGAGAGTGACTCTAGTGTTTCCAAATTCCACCATCTGGCACATCATTGAAAGCCTATTCAGCAGCCTGGCTATCTTTTGAGAAATTAATCCGTTTGCACTTAATGCACGTGTCCTCCTTAAAACAAGCTCAACTCCGGAATTAAACCTTCCGCATTCATCACAAGATTCATCGCAATGGATATGTATGTTGCATATAATCGGGAAAACTTGCTACCGTGTTCATATGTTTGACCGAATGAGAGACCCGACGGTGAAATATCTCAATAATACAATAGTTTTATTACATGCCCTACACGTTTATACTGTTCGAATCTCTTATTTGTATAAGGCATTCTAACGTCGGTCTATTGTTGGAGATTTCTTTTGCTGCCAAAAGGCCCAATCTGAAGGGAAACCATTTTTTCCGAACCCCAGCGTCGTTGTTTCAGAAATCTGGGAGCGACTCCACCATGAAATATTGTAACAGTCAGAAATGCACAATGGATGCAAGACACATGTACGACAGGAGTGCAACTGCCATAGTCCTGTCACAGAGTTGACCCGTATAGTCGGAAGAGTCGTCGGATGTCGCTCGTGGCCGTCGGGAGTCGTAGGTTGCCTCAGGGCCTTCTCTCGAGTTGTCTTCCACGGTTCCACCCATCACAAGGCATCTTGTGATTTATTACGATCCATCACAGGTTTTCTTGCAGAAAAAAAGTTATTCTTCCGGCAATCTATGACGGTGACAGGCAACCTGGTGACTATTGCAGAACTACCGAACGATACTCAACAGTCCAGCAACAACAGATGACAAATTATATGATTAATACGATCACCCATGATTCACGGAGACTTGTCGCATGATACAGCAAATTTTCCGGGCAACTAACGACTCATTTTCAAGTTGTTTTATCTCAACTAAAACACGGGTAACAAGGAATGTTGCCTGGCAACAAATTAAGATTTTAACTCATCTTTCGATGCCACTTTCTACCTTTGTTTTTAAACATCGTCTAATAACTATCAGGTACGTAATAACTTGTTTGGTTCTGTATAGATATCAAAAGATATCAAATATTACTATTGCATGTATATTTACTTTATTATTATCTTACAGGAGAATTATGTTTACTTTATCATTTATCATGCATCAATGATTTAACCATTACTATATACTTATTGTAAGACCGCTAGCCTGATTACTCATCGTGGCAGCATCACTATTATTCTTCCCCGCCAAGTGCGACGCACAAGCAGTTCCAGTTAAGAGGCCGCTGAAGTGACAAGCGTTATTAGACTTCCTTCCGCTTCCACGTTATTGTCTGTCGTTAATATATGGCAGCATAAAGAATCTACTATTTTAGTTCATCACCCTTCGTTCCATTGCCTACATGGACGTATGTGGCTGGGTTACATGCCCCAGGTACAGGTTCAACAGGGATACAGTGGGTTTTTTAACGGGGCCTGACCATCTGTCCGTCTTTACCATGGGTTAGATCAGGGGTTTTCAACCTGGGGTACGCGTACCCCACGGGGTACGCTCTCCCTACGGGTCGTTAGCCACAGGTAAATAATCATAAACAATTTTCTTTATTTTTATGGAGTTCTTTGTGTTTACAATATTGTTGGTTATGTCAGGAGAGTTGTGTACTTACTTCCCTTCAGTACAGTACTTGCAAATATACACAATGGAATATTTTTCTGCGTTTGTTTTGTTTTCCACTTTATGCAAAGTGATGGGGGTACATTATTGACATTAAAAATACCCAAAATGGTACGTGGGGAGAAAAAGGTTGAAAACCCCTGTGTTAGATCTTTGGTCCTTCTAGTAGTGAAGTGAGGAGGCTACCAATCACATCACAAGGCCCATAAATACATATTACACACACACACACACACATACGCATATATATATATATATATATATATATATATATATATATATATATATATATATATATATATATATATATATATATATATATATATATATATATATATATATATATATATATATATATATATATATATATATATTTACAGTCTGTATGTGTGAGAGAGAGAGAGAGAGAGAGAGAGAGAGAGAGAGAGAGAGAGAGAGAGAGAGAGAGAGAGAGAGGAATGTATGAAAGGATCACTGAACAAACTCTCCTCTATCGAAGTGACATGGGGATGTTGGATGCGAATTTAAGAAAAAAAACGTTGAAAGGGTCTAGATGAAGTGCGTAGAATATGTGGCAAAAGAAGAAATAAAAGGGTGAGAAATGTAAAGATATAGGAGGGGAGAAAGGTGTTTAAAAGGTTGGATAGATGGCTTGAAAAAGAAATTGGAAAGAAAAGGGCTTAATATCCAGAAAGCGTGATCGCTCCTATAAGCTACAAGTTAACAGCACTGTGGGCAGAAAGGGTTCGATGCATTTTGATGCGTCTTATGTGTTCGCTTATGAGGTTGCTAATGCTGTGGAGGTTTTCTCTACCGGGGTTTCATTCACGATCAAGAAGTCAAGAGTATGAATTAGAAAATGACAATTACGCGTATGTCGTTTTTTCTCTTTGAATATTCAACGGATTTGGCTCCTGGCGTCCTTTCAGCGTTAGCCGCATCTGTCAGGGTCTTTGCCTTGGTAGAGCTTGTGATGGAACTGGCCGCTGACCTTATGTCTGGATCTCATGTCCCGTCAATTTAAACTAACTTACCCATGACTCCAAAGTTCAGTAAACTCTCTTCCTCACGAAACAGTATCTACATCAGAATGCATAATAATCAAGCAGAGGATAACTGAGTGCTAAAGCCTTACATTTCACTTGCAATGAATAATTACGACACACCTTTATTTTAATCTTTTCTCAAACCAAGACTATACACTATGCGCTTCAGCTCAAAGTTAGGCCTAAAAAGAGATGCACGGTAGCCATAAGCGGTATCGCTAATCGAAAGAGGGAAAGAAAAGAAGTACAGGAGCCTGTAGCTCCGTAGGAAAGTGTCGAAATCAAGCGAAAAATATTCCTAACAGGCATACGTCAGAACCAACAGTTTTACCAAAACGGAGTATAATAGAGAGGAAACGGAACGTGCTCAGGAGAAAACTTTTATAAAACCGAGTATCTGGAGCTATGCGCCATTCTCCCCAACCGCCCCCATTAAAAAAATGTACAATTTATAACTCATCTGTTCATGTGTAGAGAACATGTAGCTTAAAAAAGAAAGAAATGCTTACCTTTTCTATGCCCAATCTAACTTCTATTCTCTCAGGGTATACGTTACTTTTTTTTTCTTTTACGGTCTCTGTTTTCGTCAATACAAAGAATAATACGTCCACGGTCTGGATATCTGGACCGTGAATACGTCTCTCTGGGTATATTGTAATACCGAGTAGTTAGAGAGAGAGAGAGAGAGAGAGAGAGAGAGAGAGAGAGAGAGAGAGAGAGAGAGAGAGAGAGAGAGAGAGAGAGTTTGGCACCAAAAAGCGCAGAAACTTGGAAATTCATTTATGGCAGGATACAGTGACATCCTGTTTGTTGACGAATGTGCGAGTCGTCAGTTACCAGTAAGTAGAGCAGTTGTATAGATTCCTCGGGGGTCGTGTGAAGTCAGGCTGTCTTTGTGGTTCAGACCAGTGAGTGCTTCTCGTTATTTTCTTTTATTCGAAACATTAATGCCAAGCTTGCATCTTTTTTTTTCATTGTTTACGTTGATAAAAATACCAGTAGTTTAGTTTGCACGGGAATCCTTCATTCAGAGAAATGGACTGTTTGCATTTCGTAAATTGTAGCCCGAAATCATTTTCTTTATAACTTGAGTGTGTTATTAAGTGATAAAACTACAGAAAATAGAGAAAATGTTCCCTGGCACAACGCAGATTGATGAACCAAATCAATCAATTCATCTGAAGGACTGAGTTCAGTGGTTTGTGACATTTTAAGTAAGACGGTGTTTAGTTATGCTTCTTACACTGCATTTTAATAAATATGACTAAGATCTATTCGTGTGAACTGATGTAACGATCTGAAAGGGTAGTGGAAATGCTGTAAATGTCTCACTGAAAGATCATTCTGACGTCCCATGGCCTTCATGAAAGGTGTCTGCGTTTTGCAAACAGAAAATAATTTTATATCTACTCTCGAACAACTCAAGACTTAAAATGATGTCTTCATTTATTTTTTACTCTAGTTCTAAAGGCACTTGGACCTTTATGATTTGTGACAAAAAATATCCACGCATTCTTAAAGGCTGCTCGTATTATCAAAATAAGAAGGTTGAGAAATGGCGGTAACGAAGGCGGTTTCTAACTGAAATCAGTCCCGTTTCCGTAGCATTTTCTCACACTGAGGGTCGCGCCTTGTGATCAGCTGTTCTGACGACGACGAAATTGGATAAAGGATGCCACTCTTACTATTACAGATACATTGAAAATAAAAAAATATTACCTGCAGTTAAAACCTGACTGGTTTGGCTGGATGGGGACTGTTATTTGGTATATTTGTTATTTTTATGTACAGTATTTACAATACTCGAACCCTTGAAAATCTGTGAAAATACTTGTGGACGATACACAATTATGCATTAACCATAATAACATATATTATATATATATATATATATATATATATATATATATATATATAATATATATATATTATATAAATATACATAAATAAATAAATATATATATATATATATATATATATATATATATATATATATATATATATATATATATATATATATATAATATATTGATAGACAGATATAGGTAGATAATACAAAAGTGTACGGCGTGTGATTGTGCGATCGCGTGTGCAGGTATTAAAGGATTGCTATACTCAGTCCTTATGGAAGCCTTTTCTTCAACTGGCGCAATTGAGATGCTGCCTAGGTCGGAAATTTTGTTACGTTCTGATTCAATCTAAGACAATGTCTCTTTCTCTATCCTTCATCATAAACGTATTTTCCTTTGGTTTCGAAACCGCAATCAAAGTAGGCTGCGGGATTCAAATCTATTTCCGTTTGTAATTCATGATAGTGAGATTGATACTAGGGTTGCACCGATTAATCGGCAGGTAATCGGTAATCGGCCATTTGCCGATTAATCGGTTTTAATAATCGGCCATTCTCGATTTTTAATTTTTTTATGGGTATGAATGCTGGAACTAGAAAATCACGGTTGACAGAAATGTTCACAAAATTTACTGTATTCTTCATGTAAAAATCCATGAAATATTTCGTAAGAGGCACAAAGTAAGCCCACCAGTGTCAAGGTATTTGAGCTTATTGCCAGGGCTCTAACGCGTTGATCTACGCAACCGGAAATTTGGGATTGCCCCGAGGGCATAACTCCCCATAGGAAAACGGATGCCAGCGTTCAAGAGAAACCCTTTACCATCCTGAAGGTGAGAAGACATGTTATTCAAATCATCTCAAATGGAATGGAATCGTAAGGCGATTCCGATTACATGTTTATTTAAAGATATTCAAAATTTTTCCATTTGTAAGAATTACCATTCACTTAACTTACTTAATCAATAAATAAAATTTATAAATCATATTTGGGGAGAAATTGTAGCATGATTTCTGAAACATGAAATCAGTCTGCGAATAGATATTTTGTAGCTTAGTATATCAGAATAACATGAAACTATGTATCACCAATACAACTGGAACACGGAATCTACCCGAGTAGCTGTTCGTGTCAACTCACAGCCTCTCATGGCCAACACAGGTTATCAAACTTAAATACTCTGGTTACTGTGAACCGCTGATGAACTGATCGCCGGCGTAATCGGTAGCGGTCGATAGGGCAAGGCCGATTAATCGGTAATCGGCCGATAAAGCAAGACCGATTAATCGGCATCTGTCGATAAGAAAAGGCCCATTAATCGGCATCATCCAATAAGGTAAGGGAGATTAATAGGTAACCGGCCTATTTGCTTATCGGTTCATCCCTAACTGATAGTATATTTCATCTTCACTTGTGTGTTGATTTGTAAATTAATATGCAATGCAATGTTTTAAATAGTTGTAAACGTTGTTCATTCTGGCAAAATGTTCAACTTAAATGCTATCGGAATGATGTCATCCCTTGAAAGGGCGGCTCTGCTGCTCAAATGGACAACCATGGAATATGAACATAATATGTTCTCGACTTCCTTTATTGGTCTTTAAAGCCTATGCTCTAGATTTTAAGAGCGCCCTCTTAATTCAAAACGCTTTTGATTACTTTGTTTTGCATCCATGGTAGAGTGAAAATCAGTGTTGATAATCAAGAGCAGTGCAATGATGCAAGGATCAGTAAGCAGAAGTGTGTACCTAGGCTGTCTTCAGCAGCAAGGCATGCTGGCAACGCTTTAGCAAAGTCAATCCAGTCACTTGAGTTAGTTAGAATATTTGCAAAGATGTGGTAAAAATGAATTTATGGCTTTTCAAAGTCGAGAACTTTGTTGCAAAATATGTATGGAAACCTGTTAGGCCGTGTACTTACTAACAACTTGTATTGCGTCAGTTCTGGTTCATTATATTACTGCTATTCCCACTACACATACCAGTTCTGCTGCCCTTAGCCTTCATTATTATTATTACTTAATCCTGTCATTACCAAATTAAAAACACTTATCAAGGAT
>NC_089743.1:34506197-34631197 GCF_040412425.1 Macrobrachium rosenbergii | reverse complement strand
AAAGAACCTTAAGTAATGGCTACAGTGCACCGCGTGAGATGCAATGACGGCGCTACCACTCTAAGGGGGAAACCGGATATTTCCTTTTAAGTTTTTTCTCTGAATAATGGTCGTAACATCCATCTGCTTTTTTTTATATTCTCAGGCTGGATAAAGGGTGCCCTGTGCTTCCCCAGTGATTCGTGAAGGAAACCATTTGCAACGCACAAGATGGATTCAATGGAAGACGCTCCTGGATGGGTGCTGGTGCTGACCTCCGTGCTTGCCATCATCATCGCCGTTCTGGGATTCGTTGGTAAGCTCACACTTTCGGACAATTTTCCCAGGGGACAGTATTTCGAAAATGGACCCTTTTATACCATAAATTTCAACAATGCTCACATACGTTACAAATACATATTCATATAATTTGTACTGACAGAAGTACTTTTATATATATATATATATATATATATATATATATATATATATATATATATATATATATATATATATATATATATATATATATATATATATATATATATATATATATATATATATATATATATATATATATATATATATATATATATATATATATAATGAAATTCGTTATATTAGCCGGATCCTTTGCCTGGGAAATAAGATAGAATCCTGTTCTTTTGTAGCTTGGGTCACATGAAATAAATAAAACATGAGATTCAGGCTCTAAACCAAAGCACAAGGGCACATGCAGTGCTTAAGACAGTGAAATGAGAGAACTGGAGAAGCTGGACAAGATAAAGAGATCCAGAAAATAAGGGAAAAGTACAAGGAGCTAAAGGTAAAACTGGAAGAACTCCCCCCCCCCAACACCTGTGACTGAAGAAAGGAAGCGGGAATGGATGTAAAGTGAAAGGCTGCAAAGTGGACGCAGCTAGAAGCCGAAGGGACGTTGCAAAAACCCTTAAACACAGCCTACAGTGCACCACGTGAGATGCACTGATGGCTCTTTCACTCCCTCCACCCCTCTGGTAGCTTGCATATTAGCCTCTTATCAGCGTGATGTCACTCTGCCAGACCACCTGTGAACCACTGCAGCCTGACAGACAATCTTCGCTTTTCTGTGCTGAAGCTTGTAAAATGTGAAATGAATTCAATTCAACTTAAAATATGGGTATGGATATGTATACGGAGGCTTATGTATTTACTTTGCTTTTGTAGTTTTCACCATTTACTTGCTTTTGTGTTGACCAAGATACTGGAAGGAAATGATAATGACATTTATTTTTCGTTACAGTTATTGCCATTCGACTGTGTCGAAAGGAATGGTTTTAGTATTATTATTATTATTATTATTATTATTATTATTATTATTATTGCTGTTGTTACTGTAAATATTCAGTCACCTCCGTTAATTACTATGACTGATTGATCATGAAATTTAAGTGAGTTTAATGAATTATGGATAAGCTACTGCACACAAACACACACATTTTGCCAAAACCCTTTTTCTCATTAACGCCTCCAAAACCTTACGTTCTTATTGGCATCTCTGTTGCCTTTTACTTTTCTTACGACAGACAAATTATCTTTATTTTTGTTCATTAGTCAAACCGCAATTGTTACATTAAAGTTCAATGACACAAGTAGCATGTGCTCGCCAGGGCATATAAAGTTTAAATCTAGTTATCACTACTGTTTTCTTACTGCTTGTTGGCAATTTTCGTTATTGTAATTGTATTCTGGTTGAGTCTTATCAGAACCGCTCAACTGTTATTTCTTTGACAAAATTGCAGAATCATAAGTGATACTCTACGACCTCCCTGACATAATTGCTAAGGAATTCAGGTATCATTCCCGGCGCTGGAACCTGTCAACTTCGTGCCTTTTGCTGGCTTTGGAAAGCCAGCATCCATATTCTGTACCTTACGATTGGAAACCCCTTTGCTGGCAGAATTGATAGATTTTCAAGCTCATTAGATCAAGAGGCTGAATTTCTACACTGCAATACCATAGTCTAAGGCAATGATTAGTTGAGTGTAGTGTGGTTAGTTAGTAGTACTTCTCTTTATTAGTTTATTTGTAATTTTCCTTGTCTTTTGTTTCATCAGTATTAGATATTTTAAATTATGCACTTTAATATTTTGAAAGCTTACTGCTGAAAAGATCTTTGGCTTGCTTCATAAACTTGAGCGCGCATTATTATCAATATTTTAATATTTCATTGCTGAGGCTGAGTCACTGAAGAGGAAATCAGAGAACTTTGTCAGTCGTTTTAGTTTATGTTTGCTCTGGGAGTCGCATCGGTCTAGTTTTCTCCTTACATATTGGCGGACTGGGGTGGTTTATCATTTCAATGTGGGTTACTCTCTCTCTCTCTCTTTCTTTCTTCCCTTCTCAAAAGTTTAGACTGAAGTTTGCTGCTTCTGTGGATTCCATTTTGTGTGGCCCACACATTAATATCTGCATTTAACCACCACTTACGAATTTAGTGCTAAACATTGCAATACTTTGGTGGGTGGTGTTGTTTCGATACGTGCGTCACGTTTAAACTGCCTTCTTTCTTCCTTAACTTACATTAAAATTACTGTTAAATTGCCTTCTTTCTTCCTTAACTTACATTAAAACTACTGTTTTGTGCAGCTGTTTTTTATTTTGTTTTGCAATGTGCTTTACTTCAAGAGGAGCATGACAGATTATACCCGTGAATTATTTTCACCAGTTTCAAAAGAAGCAGAACAATTCCAAGGTCTCAAAGGAAACTTTCCAGTTTACAAGATTTCAAGTATAATGAGATTTACATGACTTGACATAAAGAAGATATATTTGCGCCCTGAGAGAATGAGAGGGTTAAATGTCAATAAACATTGGCGTTTTCCACTCCATTAAAGAAAGAGACAAACTAAAATCAAGGAAATCCAGACCTAAAACATATTTACAAACAACAGGCTTACACGAGTCTTGAATGAAAGGTAGCATGTATACAAGTCGTAAAAAACAATCGGGTTATAAACCCTCCGTATGATTTGACAAATTCTTAAAAAAAAAAAACAGCATAAAAGTCGCTTTTTTTTCAACATGATCTTCATAAGACCTCAAAACAGAGGTTCACTGGCAGCAAAAGCGGAAATAAAATGTTTACTAGCACTAAAAATGTTTATAAGTTCCACGGTTCTTTTTCGAGAAGAAATACTATTGTCTAGGGTAAGAAGGCGTTGTATCATTCGTTTGCCAACGAATTTTGGTCACCGGAGGGCGTACCAGAATTCAAGGGCTTCCCTAGAGGATGTGGTGCTAGAAAGAAGATTAGGTCAATCGGATCATCAAGCAATCATTTTCATCCCTCGGAGACTGAATTAGAGGGAAGTGTCAGGTTTATCCAGCAGTGGCTTATGAATGCGACTCACCGCATACTTAAGTTACTTTGCTGGTTGTACACTTTTAAATAACAGTAGGTAAATGTTATAGGAGTTGACAATAGAACTGACTGATTAGTTTTACAAAAACATTAATCTTGCATTAAATGCTGGCGAGATTTATTAACCTATTAAATAGCGTTTACATAAATTTTCCATTTTTGAAGATTTAATCAAGATAACTAAGAGGCAGAAATATTCAATGTTTTATGCAGACTTCAAAAAAAAAAAAAGTTCATTCTCACAGATGGTTGCTTATAAATAATGTAGACGTTACAAGGGTATGATGTTCTCCTTTTGTTTTTAACTGGTGACCTCGGTGTGCGACTAATCTGTACTCAATTCCTCAGGCAATCTGCTCACAATCTTGGCCTTACCATATTCGACGCGACTGAGGAACGCAGCCACATGGTTCGTGGTGAACCTTGCAGTCGTGGAAGGACTCTTCTGTGTCACCATCCTGCCCATGTCCGCTGCCCATCTCTTCTCACTCTACGCCAGCAATGAGAAACTGTTCTCATCAGAAGGATGTAGTGTGTTCGTCTTCCTTCGTTACGTCATCATCCAGACAGAGCTGCTGTCCATAGCAGCGATTGCAGTTAACAGGTATTATTCATGTGTTTACCTTCTGGGCCGAGTACTAGATCAATTAACCCGTACTGAAATCCAGAGATCCCTTCATCCATTTCAGGCCGTGTGTGTACAGGGCAGTATGCCTGAGAATAATGTAAAATGTGAGATACACAACTGTTTTCCTAGCTGACAGGCATCATTTGAAATATCTGTTTATGAAACTTCCTAGATTCATTATTTTACTGACATTTTTTCCACTTCAAAGGGCATATTTCACTCTGACAGCGCAAAAAAATATTGTTTCAGAAAAAAAGTACGACCGTGGCCTACTCATGACTTGTATGATACTAAATTTGCAATAATCATATGGTTGGGTTGGACGTAGTGGTCAGTCATTAAAGAAAGTAACTTCAGGAGCACAGACTTATGATAATGAGACAGGAAGGTCGAATGAGATTTCGAAGACTGAAATGGTTTGGTGCTTGATGTGAAAGGGAAAAGAGAAGCGATCATGTAGCACCAATCACGGAGAAAGAGCTTAAATGCTTAAAGTAGTGCCTCCAAAACTCGTACTTTTCTGAACATCAATGATCTATAAATCACAGTTCTCCTTTAAGGTCGTTATTTCCTCTTTTAATATATATTATATATATATATATATATATATATATATATATATATATATATATATATATATATATATATATATATATATATATATATATATACATATATATATATATATATATATATATATATATATATATATATATATATATATATATTATATAATGAATATATATGTGTATATATGTATATATATATATATAAAATTATATATATGTACACACATATATATATTTATAATAAACGGATGTACACAGAATGCCTTTCCATGAACTTCAAATTGTATAATGTATGTATGTATGTATGTGTGTGCATAAAATGTATATATATACACCGCCATAACTTGGTTAATGGACTTAATCAGTTCCAGACCTCTAAAAATACAACATATAAAAGTCTTTTAACTCAATTTAGCGAGCCTAGCTTGAAGAAATTATACAAAAAACATAAAAACAATTTACATCTGTTCTCACTTTACCTGTAACTGGGAGAGCTGATGGCTTAAGTGGTAGGCGGTGAGGAAGGAGAAGAGGAGGAGAGACGTTCTTATTCGCAAGAGTCTCCTTTCAAGCCGACAACTTTGCTCCTGGGGTTGTTTCTCTTCTTTCTCTTTCTACTGCTTTGTTCCGAGACCCGCCGTGCTTCTGTCTCACTGAAGACTTGTCCAATGAGGTTTGATGGTGAGAAGAGTCATAACAGTAGCGTCCGTTTGCATTGCAATACCTGTAGATGGAATATGAAAGTTATGTTTGTCACAAACCTTTTAAAGCTGAAATCTCATTGCACCTACATCTTCCATAACATATCTCCAGGTCAATCATTTCTAATACACACTACTGTCTCCTTTTCCCTTGGAATGTCATCATGTTTAACAAATATTGGTTTCACGAATTCTGGACTGAGGAATTCAGATGAGCGCCTCATTTCACAGAACAAGGCTTCTGTAAATAATAAAATATACTCTCTGACGGCAACTACAAAATCTGATATTTTCGTGTAGCCCACAAATACCACTGTATATCTCACAGCACTGGCACTGCCTCGACTACGCTGGTTCAAGTTTTTACTCAACATCTCCAGCTAATGTGATAATAAACACAATAAGAAAGGTGCATCATGTTTAAAAACACACAATATTGATAAAAATAATTATAATGTGAGTATGGGTATAAGTAGACAAAAAGTCAACAGAAGCCACACAAACGATAACAAATATCGAAAAAAATTGCCACTAAAGCGGAGCCAACACACCATGCACGACAAAGCACTCCTCTGAAGGAAGGACAACGATGACAATCTGAAAATGAATGATGGGATGGAATATGTGATTCAGCCATAAAGCTGAGCACTGGAACCCACAGGGTCATTCAGCGCTACGATGAGAATGAATGAAAATGGAAATGATACAAATAATGAGTTTAAAATGGATATTCTAAAGATCAATGTTTAAAATGGTAAAGCCGAAGATTTACTGTAATTTCTAACGGAATTAAAAACTGCCATAAATAAGATAAAAAAAAAACTTATCTACATAAAATTATAAGTTTTTTATATAAACCACAAGCTCTTAAAAAACTCAAAACAGGGCCAACATCAATGTTGTCTTCTAAAATTTTTGTTATGGTATTACCGTCTAAATGGCATATCTGCCTCTCATTACCATATCTGGTGCAATGAACCAGAATGTGCTCAAATGTCAAAGGGCTATCACGATGAACACACACACACTGGAGCACTACTGCCATCAAGAAGAAAAGTGTTTGTCAGTCGGCAGTGACCAGTCTTCAGCCTCGTTAAAATAACTTCAGTCCTCCTGTTGCTTTGATAGGATGATTGCCAAAATCCTATTTGAGGTCTAATAGCTTTTAACTTCTTGCAGCTGAAGAAGGCCAGAGGGCAGGGGGAACCACCTACTACCTGCTCCAGCATGGCTCCACAAGTGATGTTGCTGGTGTCCATGGTAAGTCTCAGGGGGGCGGTGGGGTCCTGATGTGTTAAGGTGGTGGCTCTGGTAAGGGCTGCCTTCGTCTGTTCAAACGCCTGCTGCTGCAGAGCTGCCCACGTCAGAGCTTTCAGCTTCCCCTTCAGTACTCCGGTTAGGGGATACATGATGTGGGCAATGTCCAGTACGAAGTGACGGTAGTAGTTGACCATGCCGAGGAACTCCTGCAGGGACTTGATGGATTTTGGTGTTGGAAACTTCTGCACTGCGTCCACTTTGGAGGCCATGGGGCGGACACCTGCCGGAGAGATCTCGTGGCCCAGGAAGTCTACCTTTTCCGCTCCGAAGGTACACTTGTTGAACCTGACAACCAAACCATTCTCCTGCAGGCGCTTCAGTGCAGCCCGGACATGGCGCAGGTGTTCCTCTGGGGACCTGGAGAAGATCAGAATGTCATCTACGTGGCAAACGCAGAAAGGTAGGTCCCCCAAGATGGTGTCCATAAGGAATTGGAATGTGGCCCCGGTGTTCCTGAGGCCGAAGGTGGAGTAGGAGAAGGTATATGTTCTGAACGGCTTGATGACGGCTGTCTTCGGAACGTCATCGGGGTGCACTGGTACCTGAAAATAACACTTGAGCAAACCCATGCCTTCCAGCAGATGCCCATCCGTTCCATCTCGACGAAGGCTCGTTTTGCGTCTTGGAGTTTTTTGGGTGACAAGCGGCAGAATTTGGCGTGTGTTGGCTGGCCTGTTGTGGTGATATGGTGATGGATGCCGTGCTTGGCCTGGGCTCTGGCAACTGACACAGCTCTGGCTTGAAGACATCTGGGAACTCGTGGAGGAGGGCATTGTACTGCATTTGTTCAAAGAGATGGAGTAGACAGCGGGCATCCCCGGCCCAGTGGAGAGCGGTCAGGAGTGGCAGGTTCCAGTATCCAGCAGGCGTTTTTGGGCGACGTCTACCAGAAGTCCATGGTGTGTGAGGAAATCGGCGCCCGGAGGGAAAACTTGACGTCCGCAATGACGAAGGGCCAATCATATTTACGGCCCAGGATGGATATTCTGCGGGTCAAAGTTCCATAGCAGCGGATGGTGCTTCCACTTATGGCCACCAGTGTGGTTGCGGTGCTGGACGTGCGGTAACGGTCCTCCCTTGATGGCGGAAATACCGATTGCATAGCCCAGTGTCTACCAGAATCCATTGTTTCCATATGGCATCATGGATGAAGAATCCTACCGGACGGGGATCCTTAAGGTTTGCGGCCACTGCTGTTATTTGTGGCCGCCTTTCTCATTTTTGTGAAAGAACAAGGGGCTCTGCAATTTCTGGCGGCGCTTCCAAACCTCCGATGGAAGTAACACCAAGCTGGATTTGTCCACGTCCTCTGCTGCTGCGGCGGCGCCTTCTTCCTGTATACCATTTCACGTCCTCTGCCTCGGCTTCTGTTACCAGGTTACAGGCTGCGGGTGTTGCGGCGTGTTTGGAGGCCTTGGGGCCTCGTGGAGTTTGTGTGTGACGTTCACCAATTCGTCCATTGAAAGGGCGTCCGCATCCGTGATTTGCCCCCTCACCACCTGCAGAAGGCGCCACAGGAATATTTCTCGCGACAAGCTGATCTCCTTCCCCCGACCGTCCGCTTCGACGCCCGGCAGCATCAGGAGACCTCATAGTTTGTCCCAGGCGTCCCTGGGTGATGCGTCGCCCAGGGGCTGGTTCATCAGGTCGAGGGCACGTTGGGATCTCTCTGGGACGGTCATGGTGTATGGGTCAGTGAGTTAATCTCCCAGGTCTCTGTACTTGAATTTGCCCAGCTGTGAGTCCAACCATGGGGTGATTTTGTTGAAGACCTCCTCCGGTAGCGTTGCCATGGTTACGTCCGCCTTGGTCTCCTCGTCTGTAATTTTCGCCACTTGGAAATAGACATCTGCCTGCAGAAACCAAGATGCAGTGTTTTGTCGCAAGAACAGAGGGAGTTTTATCGCCTTCAAAGGCGAGAGGGAGATGCAGAGGATCTGTGCATCCTCAGAATGACTTTCTACCTCAGTATCTGACATTTTTCCTCACACCAAAACGCGATTGGGGCTCGTCAGAAGTCAAAACTATATGCCATGTGGCTCCGTTAATGACTTCTGAGTACAGTCGACGTGAATCGTAAATGGTGGGGCCAAACCGTTCGAGCACGTCAGAACGTACCTGGAGGGGTACACCATAATTAGTCCATTAGTGGCGTGGGTGTTCTCAAAGGAAGGAGCTTTCAGAGGCCTAGACTTTTGTCGCCGTGTGGTTCCGTTAAAGACTCTCTGAAGGTAAAGCGGCCGTGGTGAGTCCATTAATGGTGAAGCCAAAACCGCTGTGTTTACCGTCACTCCTTGGGTCACCAGTTGTGAGGACAAAAAGGTCGAACTGGGTATTAGCTGATTTATTTACCTGGGCGCAGGTATACATAACAGAGTGCGGATGGAAACGTAGTGCCCAACCTCCGATTGCCATGATCCGCACTCTAAGCAATTTGTGTTTGTTGACTGTCAAACAAATGACAATTTTACGAGACATAATATACATACAATGATAAAATATATATCGGCGGAAAGGCCAGGAAATTCTACACATGAATATTTACATGAGGTTCTTGACATGTTAATACTGTAAGTATGATGCATGAACGTGATTGATGCGAAATGAAGAGACGTCTATCGTCTTTACACTGTAATTACTTGGTAAGTAAATATGAAACAATTTTACTATGAAAATATCATTTTCATATAAGTAACCTACCAAGTAATCACATAGCTGAATCCCACATTGAATGGGGACAGGATACATGGACATATTCTATTCCAAAGCATTAAGGCATGGTAGTGACTGAAACAGAAAAATTGCTTCATTTCCTTGTGTGGCAAGAGAGCTACTGCCGGTGAATACTGCCTCTGGTTGGTGGTCATCTTAACCTGTAGTGGCACGGCAGTAAAGCCATAGGTCGCCTCTACTCAAGTGGGAGCTGTGCAGCGAAGGATAGATCCGATGGCTAGCTAAACACATGAGTGCCCTTGCCATGGGCACAGTACCAACACTGTGATAGCTTTTTAGTTTTGGGATTTCAGGATTGAATGTCCTTCCAAAGACTGGGGTAATTGCCAGATTCTAATTTCCTAGGCATTGCATCAGCCCTTGGTTGCTTTTCATTCAGTCTGCAATGCTTATGGGCAAATTTGAACTGCGTTCTCGCCTGCCTCATTAGCAGTGCAAAATGTCCTTCCCTCAGGCTACCATTTTGCCTCCACAGTAAAAACATTTCTCGTGAATGTGTATAAAGATCTTTAACCAATTCATTCCGTCCAGGTACATTACGAGAGTTGCCTCGACGAGATCTAAAGGTATCCCTCCCGGAGGCGAGCATAGTGGAAATTATATTCGAATAGAATTCTTTCAGATCTCTCCTGTGATGATCGTTTCTACATTTTGGGTTAGTGCACAGTAAGGAGTCTGCCGGTTGGGCTATTGACCGCAGCCTGGTTTCCGTGGTTTCCCTGAAGGATCTGGTTTTCTGTTGGTTTTTAAAATCCCAGTTAACAGCAGGTGGGTGATCAGTTAGGGGGTTCATGGTAGGGAGGGATGGGGTACTGAATGACACCTGTAAGGGGATGTGATCATAGCCCACTGCAAGATTGTAGCGAATGTTGCAGGTCACAACAGAGTCATGAAGTTGAGGGGACGTGATGCAGTGGTCCAGCCAGGAGGTTGTAACTGTGTCCATTCTGTTCTGTACATAGGTACAGGAGGAGGGAGGGAGGAGCATTACATCGCTAATTTGGAGAGCGTGACTTTGACAGAAGCGGGTAAGTTCATTATAAAACTGTTCTGTGGGGTGAGAATTAAGATCCCAATTATACAAATATGATCAGCACTAGAGTCGTGAATAATGCTGTGTAACTCACCTAGAATCATGCAGTACTGATCAAAATTATCGTTCTTTTCCCAGCGCATATAAACATCAATTATTAGGATCTTAGAGTCCTCTACTGTCACTTGAAGCCCCAGCAATCTATCATTCCTATAGGTCAACACGTTCACCATATTGTCTAACGATTTGTGCTACAGGAAAGAAAGGCCCCCTTTCGGGCGACCGGCTATGATGTGATCTGTAACTTGCATCGATGAGGTCGAGAAAGCTCTGAAGTCTTCATGCACTGAATCGCAGATGGCAAGGTCATGAGGCCAGAGGAGCATTTCTTGTAATGCAATGATGCCTTTGAAGTTTTTGCAGAACATGTTTAAGGAAGGAGTGTTCTGCTTGAGGCCAAAAATATTCCAAGAGATTATGTTTAGTGTATCCATGGCAGCTCATGAAGGTGGGAAATGAATGAGTTGATCATTTGGGTGGATGGGGGATTGGCCATCAAGGGTGGGCATTCACTCGGCTTGGGAGGATGGCTGGCACTTGTAGCAGAAGGTGAGTCTGTGCCTGAACCCCTACCCCGGCGTGTCAGTAAGTTCCACTGGGGGAGGTTGGTCCCGGATTAGGTTGTATCTTGAGACTTTTATGTTAGGACTGAAATTCTCGCCTTTAAGAACTTCGAGGTGGTGAAATAGGCAAGTAATCCTCTAGGTTACTTTATGTTTAATTCTGCATGGGAGTTCCTGGGAGATATGAAGGTCGGAGCCCGTGAGAAACTTGACTCTCTCTACTATGGCGTCTAGCTTCACCGATGAGCGTAAATTGTGAATCACAACATGACGTCTCTTCTCAGGTTTCGGGCGAGGTGATTCACAAATGCTGGGCTTCGGTTCAGTGGACACTTGAGATGTTCTTTTCTTTTTTCTACTTGTTTGTGTCTGCCAGCCCCCAGTCCCCTCATGATCAATCACATCTTCACCCACGATGTGGGGTTGGGGGGGAGAGGTAGGGTCGGAAGACTCACGAGGGCTGGTGATCGTTGCAGAAGATCTATCTTCCACTGGAGGCACTGGGGAGGGAGGGGGGGTTGGGGGTTCGTTGGTCCTCTCCAATAGGTCTACAGGTGGTGTGGGCGCTTCATCCGAGAGAGAGAGAGAGAGAGAGAGAGAGAGAGAGAGAGAGAGAGAGAGAGAGAGAGAGAGAGAGAGAGAGGGCAGATCCCTCATGGGAAGGTATGGCCATCTGGACTTCGCGTCGCACCCTCACTTCTCTCATGTTGTTGGGAGGCAAGGAAATAATAGATGCCTCATTCAAAGGAGTCTGGTGGCTTGCTGTGTGATTGTTTAATGATTCCTGCTCCTTTGATCGCATCCCAGATCCATGAAAGATTGTTATTTGTTTCTACAGTTTTAAGACTGTCAAGTGATTCCTGCAATCCTTTGATCACGTTCCAGATCTGTGAAAATTTGTCTCGTGCTTCCTCAATTTTTTCTGAGCTTTTGTCAATTTTTTCTGTGAGGGATTTTGTTTTTAGAAAGGCACTTTCTGCCGTATGGTACACTGCAGGTAGGCTTAGATCAGCAGGCCCCTTTGGAGGCAGATTGTAAGGGTCGTCGGCGTAGATTTCCACTAAGCGGGTCCTTAGCCACTTAGTGATATACGATACTTTCTTGTGAGAGGATAGGCTTTTCGTGGGTCGCTCCTGGAGAATGGTATCTGGTATCAGGTCTTTGCATTTTGTATATGCAGAGTTAATTTTCTCGTCGGAGAAGGCTGCACTGACAGATTGCATAGTTGACTTGACATCTGCACGGTTCGACTGGTATTGGATAAAGTAAAGACAACTGTTCGCTAGTGCAGAACTTGTGTGTGGGGCACAGGTATCATTAGGTGCCAGGGTCACTGGCACGACGGTTGGAGGTTGGTCAGATGACATTTTTATGGTAAAGGGAGGACCAAACACTAACACATACACAGCACTCTATTACCCATTTCCCAGGGTCAATAGGCTTCGAGAAGTTGAAACTTGAAAAATTCCGAAGGCACTGATTGGGGGAGAACGTAGATTAATATATCTGCAATTACACAACACTAACTGGCTTACGCGTCGGGTATTACGTAGAGAGACTATTAGTACATTGCCTTCTATGAGAAGTATAATCACCAAGAGCGAAAAACCCCTCTTTTTGGGTAAAAAACACAAGAGAGACCTCCAGCACATCCGCCCCCGACACACACACACATACTACTAGTCTTTACAACCTCATCATGGCTACTCAAGGTAACCCACACTTCCCACTTGGATTCAATATCAATAAAGTTCATCCTGATTTCTACAACAGTTCCAAATGATTTCAGAGCTGTCAAGATCATTTCATAATCACAACGAACTGTTGAGTCTTCGATATGGAGCATTCTCAAATTTTTCACACAACCTGGCTGTGTTGAGTATTTAATTTTGGATGAAGACTTCTTAGAGAAGTCCATGTCCTTGCTTGAGGTCGTCATCAATGAAGCATGACTAGAGGGTCCAGAGGATGGGAAGTCAGGGGCGGGGGGATCAGGATATTTGTTATTACTGCTTTTTGTCAATTTATTTTTCGAGAAGTCATCAACATTTGGGGAGATTTCAATCTCCAAAGTGGGTGCAGAGGTCGTCATCTGTGCCAGAAAAGCACCATCAGAGGGTCCAGGGGTACTCGAATCCTTATAAATGCTAGACATAAAGATTTGAGAGGGGTAAAAAAAAAATAAACTGAAAACCTTAAAAAGATATCATCAGCCTTTCATGGGTTTATTCTTCCACCAATGGCACAAGTGAAAACCGACTCCCAAATGTCCACGTCCCTACCCTACCTCACAGGGGATGGCACAACATGATTATAGTGGCCTAAGTGTAAGCCAAACTTGCTTGCTAGGACCGAAGGTATTACGAAAATACTATCATCCCCACTCTAATCGCGTTATGGGCAAACCGGATAGAATGCCGAGAGTCCTAGTCCCAGAACGGACCCCCTGGAATCCGTAGTCCAACCCTAAAGAATAGTTCCGCCTGATATCTCTGAAGTCCGAACATTATCGGGCAGCTGATGGTCCTACCACAGTTCCCACTATTTAGCTTTGGATATAAACCCAATCCCAGCTATGATATATTTTCCTGTTTATCAGGTCCAATAAATTTTAGCAAAAGCAGAAAATTCCACAAAAATTAATTCAAAGAAATATATAATGGTCTATGGGACTCTTGGACTCAAACCCAGGAACAGATTCCTGGGATTCAAGAGCCCTCATGAAGTAACTATTCCTAACCTGCTTCTTTGTAATCACGTATCTAATTTATTTTAAAGACTGTCTTTTAAAAAAAAAATATTTATAGAATTCTTAACAAACAGAAATATACTAATTAAATAAATCAAATAAGAGATGGCTTCAAGAAATTTATAAAAAGGTAAAATATAGATATATATACTGATAACATACATGCCTACAAACACACAATGGTTTGTCGCTTCTTAATAAGAGGGATGGCTATTTTTTCTCATCTGAATTAACTTGAGGTGCTCTGGATTAAAAATTAGCAGTTCTATATACTTTTTTCTGAGTCCCAGATTTGTGTATCTTTTAGAGTCAAATGCTGAAAAATGATGACTGAGATTGTTTGTTAAGGTTTCGAGAGAACCACTTCAGTTTTGTTTAAAGGGGTTCAATCCAATTGTTTTATTTTTACTCTTATTCTGGCATTTGAAATTTGCTGTCTATAGCTGCTCTTAAAAATGTTCTATAAATTAAATTGTTGTGGGTGACTATGGTGGCATGGTTCCTTTATTTGATTAGAGTATGGTTGTGGTTGCCCTTAGCTCTTTGAGGCTTATTTTTGAAAGGACTGAATCTTTCTTGATTTGCTTTTTCAAATACTATCACAAGGAAGGGTCAAATTAAAACAGTTAATGTTTTAACTTATTAAAATTACGTGATCAGTTGAATTTCTATCTCGGGGGAAATCTAACATAACATTTTTAATTTCTTCGGTTGACTTACGTGCGTGTTACATAATAATAAAATATATCAAGACATGATGTTACTGAGATACTCCTACCCATCCTTTCGCATGCATAGGTTCCCATACCAACTGTGACCATAATTGACTAAGAGGTATTGCAAATTTATTGTCCAACATTCAATGGATAAGTGAAGGATGACATAAATGAGAGAAGAGAGAGATTTTAGAAAGGTATTCTGGTTAGTTTGTGTTCTTAGCCTTTTACCAGTTAGTTTATGAAATTTCCACCTCATGCCACTCACCCTACTACTGTACTGTAATTCCATTTACTGTATTTTAGTAAATCTGCTGTAGTGCCAATCTACAAGGATTCAAAATTACATGTTCCTGAAATTAATTGACTGTAAGATTTCTGTACAGATTCTGTACCATTTTAAGCTTTAGGGACGTTGTTAATATTGACATTGAGAGGTACATATCAAGCGTATATTTAGTTGCTATCTATTTTATTAGGACTGACAACTGTTTGTCACTTAGATTTGACATATACACTGAGTAAATGGAGCAATGAAATGCTTAATTAGCTTATATCAAACAGAGGAAAATATATCTAGACCCACAAAGTTTAAAAAAAGGAAAAGTGATTGCTCACTCTCCTTTCAAGAAACCAGTACTGTCCGTTAAGAAAAACTCCTCTTTGCCATGCTTGTAATTCATGGCTAAACGACATTGAGAAGAGTAATTTTAATTCCTTCCATGCATCTATTTCTCCCCTCTAGATGTCTCCTCATAGCCTTTCCAAGGCAATACCCAAAGATCTTCACAACGCCAAAAACCATTGCAACCATCGTCATGATTTGGGTTGTATCAGCTGCACTAATGCTCATTCCATTGCTGAGGGTGAGTTGTGTTTAATACTTATTCAGTATTTTATAAGCATCTTATATTCTTTCTCCAGATGTATTTGGCAATGTGAGTGTTCAGTGCTCTATTTGTAAAATGACACCAACAAACCTTAATAGGAATAGGAATGAGCCAAGGTTTAAATGCCTACAAAGTCTTCCATACTGATAACAGCTGTCTGGTCAATAATCATTCCTTTTATGCATCCAAGAGTTTTGGTTTTCCTTTATTAATGAAATTCATCATAACCATACAGTATTCCATATGGTAAAATTACAGCTTTCTGAGTTCCTTAAGATAGCTATCATTCTCTAGCCAACTTTGTTTTATTTTTTTGTAAGTAAACAAGGAAGGGAAGAAAGGAATAAAAAGTTTAATCATATTTACTTTGAGTAAGAACAGATGAAAGACGAGTGTGCGTGGTAAGGAGTAGGGAAGACTTGGGTTTGTTTTATACATTACACACTTTTGCTGGATTTTTGTCAGAAACACACAAATTATTATTTAGACAAACATTATTCACGTTATCTTATCGACCACTGTGTTACAAAATCAAAAGAAAAAGTTTATGCTTGTATTAATATCTTACAGATATATGGAGAATTCACCTACAACACTAAGACAAAAGAATGTGACTTCGGAGACTCAAAGGAAACAGGTGGGAATGGTCCAAGGAAACTGTTCTTAGCTCTAGGATTTCTCCTCCCATGTGCTATTATCATCGCTTCATATTCCTACATCTTTTATAAGGTAAACTGTCAAGACACAGTAGTAGATTAGAGGTATACAGTATTGCTCCCCCTCCTACACTGCAGTTTGGGCTATTTATGATTAATGGGTCTGTAATGAACAAAGTGTTTTCACAAATTAAGTTTTCACACTAGCTCCCTATTCAAAAACCTAGTGCTTCTCCCTCATGTGCACTCATCACTCCCAAGGTGGCATGGGAAAATAACAAACAACTGAGGCATCTGGCCTGTGGTCTGTGCTGTGCATTGGATAATTTCTTACAGGATCCCTCCTCTACTCCCTGCAGTGCAATTGTCACTCTCAGGGTTGGTAGGAAGAATAACCATGGTGGCATCTGGTCCATGGTCTGGGCTGCATGTGGACACTTGTTTTTCTTGATCAGACAATTATCATTTTGGAAACACAACTTCCAGATAGCTTGGAAGTTCTCTATACAAAATATCTTGTTTTTGTCATTTCAGATATGATATTTAGAGTGTAACATTTCATATACAGTACAAAATATATATATATATATATATATATATATATATATATATATATATATATATATATATATATATATATATATATATATATATATATATAATATATAATATATATATATATATATATATATAATATATATATAATATATATATATATATATATATATATATATATATATATATATATATATATATATATATATAATATATATATTACACATAATAATACACATGCTTTACATTTATCATATCAGTTATTGCCATTTGTTTTCATGATTTTTTACTAAAAATAACAGCCTCAGTACTATTTAGTTTTCATAATATAAGAATATTTTTATTTCAGTTAGTTGTTCACATGAATTTTTAGCTAAATACAGTACCTGATCTTATAATTTATATCATGTCCCATCCAAATCAGGTGATAACATTTTTATAATGTATATTCTTATGAGCTGTTCCAAAATGGGAATGTTGGGCACTTAGATGTATGTACAGGATACCATGCTTTCTCAATAACCAGAACGTATGTGGATGTTTCACTGCGTTCTCTGGTAAGTGATACCAAGCCACTCAATTTGAATGAACATGATTGCTTTTTAGTGTTTTCATGTCACAGAATTTCAAATGGTCATGGATATGCTACAGCCAGTGGTAAATAAGGATGTACAAGTTGTGTTCTTTGACAATTTTTCACTAGTCATGGATCTTATGGTTGAACTCACAAACCAAGGCACTGGTGCCCGTGGAACTATTAGATAGCCAAACTGGAAATTGTCCCTTTTATCAAAAAAGGAAACTGAGGAGAGAGAGAGAGAGAGAGAGAGAGAGAGAGAGAGAGAGAGAGAGAGAGAGAGAGAGAGAGAGAGAGAGAGAGAGAGAGAGAGAGAGGTTCATATGACTATAGATCTGATAATAGTATTATGTGGTAACAGCGGTGTTATTATTGCAAGCAACTACTATGGAGTCATTCTCATCCAGAAGGTAGACAGATGGACAAAGAAGGCAGGAAAATATTTATATATTTGCAAACATGTTTGCAAAATCAGAGTAAAAATAAAAAAAAATAGAAATGGTAACCAAACTTTTGTTTTAGTCACTGAAAGTACCCCATAAGTGTCCAATGTCCACATTTTGGGAACATGCCAAAAAATGGGAAATATTTGTATTTTTTCCTCCTATAATGAACTTAAAACAATTTCCTGGAGTTTTGTTGATACACTCAAATTCTTTAATGGTACAGTCATTTAAACGTTAAACTTTGTGCCATCCTTACAGAAGTCTTAAAGATTAATGGATTAGCATGAAAATGTTTAATTCAAATACAGATAATAAAAGCTTTTTTGATGTGAAAAGGACAAACAAGAATAACTTGTGTCAGCCTTAAAACTGACTCTGCTTATGTTTAAATGGGATTTTCTTCAAGTACGGTATTTGGTATGCAATTCCACTGGGAAAGTCATTTAATGATTTTAAGTTATAACATGACTAGTACTAAATTTTGTTTAGCATTGTATCACACAGTTTTGGATGCCTATATTGGAACTGAATACAGTACAGACTTAATGCACCCTTTATTTTCAGGTCTACAATTTTTTTCATATTTATATAAGCAGCACATTTTGACTTACAGTATTCTTTATTATAATGGACTTAATAGTCTTTATTATAATGGACTTAATACTGAATGGACTGATATTTTGAAGTATAAAACTAGAATATGATACTGTACCTTCCCTTTTGGTTATTTTAATCCTAAAGACATACAGTAAGCAAAGTAATGTAGTTATGGGATGTTCTGCAAATGGAACCAGTGTGTCCATAACCGAAATACACACGATGTCTTTTATTGAGTACCGAGTATTAAGTACAACCTGTTTGAAACCGTTAACCTAATACAGCATCATATAGGAGATATACATGAATATGAAGCCTGACTGAACAACATTTGAAGTGAGTTAGGTACAAACGGAATGCTGTACTGCATGCCTCTTAATTAATTTTTTATGGTGCCGTATTTTTACTAAATGCTTACAGTATTGTTATTGATCAAACCTAATGTAACAAATTCTAGTTTTTCCAAAATCATCTTTACTAATTTGGTGACAGTGTGTGAACAAGAATCCAAAAATTGGCTAAAATCTTTCACTTACTCTTTGATTCATTTATGCCTTTAGAGTCTTAAATGTAATATTCACTGTTAGTTAGAAAACATTTCTTGGTCTTTATATAACTGCAGTAAACTCTCTTTTCTTGTGCTGTTTTAGCCTCCAGCTTTCAAGGAAATACAGTATACATATTGCAAAGATTTTTATAATACAAAATATTCTACCTCTCAATTTCTTATAATGAATACAATGTAATGGGTTTTGAATGCCACCATTCTTTGGCATTCTAGCTAATACTTAATATTATTCATGTTTTGATTTAAATACAATTCTCACTTATGCCATACACAGATTATGATGAAGACTTCAACAAAATACCGTAGCTGGAACTTTATGAAAGAATGAGCATTCCTGTAATGGGTACAAGAACAGCTGTATACAATTTTCTTGAATACTGTACTAAGTTGCTTCAGTAAAAGTTTTAGAAGTGAAAGATTTCACAGTAAATGTCCATGTTTCAAAGTTTCAGTCACTGGGAAGTAGATATAAGATTCAAGTGATCTCGCATTTTTCCACAGGCAAGACAGAGTTCAGCCAAAGTAGATAAGACAAGGTCCCAGTCATTACTCAAGGGCTCCATTAATAGTTCAACTGAAGTCAGGTAAGCTACCTAAATTGCACCATCATTCATTTGGTTGATTAAAATATTCTCATAAGAGGTTACTCATTATTACTGACTATGTATTTCATTATGTAAAAGAAATCTTGATAAATGTCAGTTTCACAAAAAAAATTGTTCGGTTTAATATTTGGAAGACCAAATAGTATACTTTTTTTATTCCAGACTTTTTAGTTTTTATTGCGGATGCAGTGCATTTTTCATTAATGCAGTACAGTTCTGCATCAACTGTTAATGATTTGGCCAGTGTTTCTAATTTTGTAGATAAAAAAAAAAGTACAGTAATTAGTTTGATGCTGTCATTCACTTGGTGATAACAGATGGAACCAAGACCTTGCTTCCTGTTTGGTAACAAAAAATTATGCTTGCGCTTGTCACCACAGCACAAACAACTGTCCATTTTTGTGAATCCTTAAAACTGGAGGAATGTTTCGATGATATTTTATCTGTTTCATTCCAGTACAGTTTTAACACGTATCTCCAGAAGTCTGGGAACAGGAAAGCAAGTGGAAAACTTTCCTTACCTATGGAGGCAGAGAATTTGTTGCAAATAACTTTATGTATAGAGATGGAGATGAGTACAGTACATGGTATAAAGAGGAACTGTCTATTGGCTCTTCTTCTTTAGCCAGGAAAGTCTGTGGGTTTTCCACACTCATACAATGTGTATAGAGTACAGGAAACATTTATTCCCTTAAGAGCTTGTATAGAGTACAGGAAACATTTATTCCCTTAAGAGCTATAGCCCTAGCCAAGCTCCTTAGCAAAAGCCAAACATTATTGTCAGGGTGAGTACTGCCATCATCTTTAAAAAGTTTATTTGGTTACTCTGATGAGCAAGATTTTGAGAGGTGCAGAAACCATATCCTTTTATCAAACTGCCTTCAAAGGACACTTTGAAACCAGTCTTGTTAGTGATCCCTCCTGATGCTAAGTTGCTATTTCCTCATTCTTTTCAGTAGGAGAGATGAAATTACATCATTCCTCAAGGGCTGGAGGTTGTCAGCAATGCTGTAAACTTGTCCAAGAGTTGTGTTGGCTATGATGTTTGTAGTGGATATCAACTGGGCTTTTTAAAAGAACTGTCTTTGAAACTGACCTCCTGCCAGATTTCAAATGCCTTACTCTTCTGTCTGGGTTTGGGAAGAGACTAATTCTATGTAAACAATGACAAGCCCTGCCAAGTGAACTTTTATGGTGGAAAAAGTACAAGTACAAAAAACTAAGTTAACCTACAAATATTCTGACAAAGCCCCTCTCACATTTATGCGGGCCTTTTCAGTGCCTGCCAAGAAAAGCCAGTCTTGCAAATACAGAGCAATAAAACAATAAGAGGATTACAACATTATGTAGCATAAGCTTGCAGAAAATCTTGTGTACATGCTGCAAACTGTAAATGTTACCTGCTGATGAACTGATTTGAGGTGGAGTTTACTGATCTAGCACCAGCCTTCAACGATTATAAAATTTCTTGATTATTTCTTTAATGGTTTTATTCCTCTTGATAGTACTAACCATCACTAAGAACAAGATACAGTAGGTTAACTAGCCTTTTGTAAGAACATGAAAATTTAACTGAACTACTGTACTAGGTGTTTCAGCATGAGCAGTTATAGCCTTGTATTCTTCAGAGGAGGGAACTTTGTTTTCCCAACTTAGTAACTTTGAAATTTTTCCTAACTTGTATCTGCATGGGCCATGTAAGAGTGAGCTGGGCACCATGTTGGTTCTTTAGTATGGAGATATTTTTTTTTTACTGATAAACCATTCTTTTTCAGTTTGAGGATTCCATGCAAATTGCTCCCTCCCACTTTTATTTACCCAAATAAAATGCCTTTTAGTCAGGAATACAGATACCAATACATAATTGACTAAATGAATACCTTATGTGGGGTTCCCCTTTGATTAGGAGGAGCTCATCTTGCCTACTTTTTATTTCCATCCTTGTCACGTGAGAGTAAGCAGGGCCTCTCTTACACTGATGTATTTGGCTTAAGGAACTTAAAACTTCCACTTAAACCTTACTTTAACTGGTAAGACCAGGTACAGATATCTTCATCACTCTTTTAAAACAGCCATCAAGGGGAGAATGAATTTAGGTCAATCTTACCAGTTTTGAAGGCACATTCTGGCTGGTTTGAAGTACAGATGATCAGTCACTAGATCCTATAGCTGTAAGTCTTTCTTAGGTGCCCTGCAGACTGGTTGCTTTAATTAATTTTGTGTTTAGTCTAATGTTTGTCAGGAGGAGTGGCCTCCACGATACATTTTTGTATTTAAATACTCGTACTTACATAAAGGAGACCGAGCAAAAATTACCACTTAAATGTTCATAAATAATTTAAATTTTTAATGCATTTACATCTTGGTGTTGCAAACAATATACTTTCATCCAAAAGTAGCTGCATTTGTAAATGTTCCTATGACTTTCAGACCAACCCGTCCAGCTGATGGCCTGAGGAAGCGTGATATTCGTATTGCTAGAACTATTGGTGTTATCTTTCTTGCATTCATTATATGCTGTACACCTGTTTCCATAGCTCACTATTTCGACAATAAAGTAAGTAGCTTACTAGGTTTTATCATTAAAATCCTTTAAATAAAAATTTCCATTATTATGTAAATTTACGTAATTTTAGTCTGCACATATGTTTCATTAGTAAATGAAACTGCAGTCCAGTGCAGTGCGGCATAGGCTTTAAAACAACAAAATTTGTCTCATAAAATTTTCTTGTCATTTATGACACTGCTGAAAACTTTTCCTGTTGGGTACTACTCCTTGTAACTAAGGAAATACTGAAAAAGCACATTCCATATTCCCTGTATTATTCACCAGTTTTTCTAGTCTGTATTATGTTTTCCTAACTTTCAAGCATTGGATAAGCAGTTGTATCATTGTAACTAACATGTAATGGACTGACAGCAGAGAAATATACAGCATCTTTGTAGTTTGTCAAGTTTTGTAATAAACAAGAAGACTACATGGGAAAGGCACCCACCCCACCCCTTTTTTTTTTTTCCTTAATTTGACAATGAATTGATTTTTGTAAAGAACTGACTAGCACAATGGTAACACCCTTGGTGTTTCTGGCCATAATCAATTTATCCTCTCTGATGCCAAGCTGCATCTCAAGTCACAGTCATTTTAGTTTCTGAATAACCTGTAAACGACCAAACACTTTTTGATCATGAACACTGCATATGCCTGGTGACTGACTTTTTAAATGACAAAATTTAAAGTTTCTTATTGCTTTCTCTCTCATGCAGTTTCATAATCCAACACTCCTGTTGCTGTTGCACCCTTTGTACTGGGCTCAGTATTGCATTAACGTATTCATATACGTCTTCATGAACCACCAATATCGTGATGCTTATGTGAACTACATCTCTCGTTGGTGGCCCAACTTTAAAGAGGTAAGGATGGTGAGAAATTATGGTTCTGACTGTAGGGAAATAATGTAAATTTAAAACTAATTGAGTAAAGTACACTCTTGTAGTTAACTCATGCACTTCAGTATTTGGCATCAACTGAATTTGCTTTAAGATGTATGATGGTTTCATTTTAGTTTTGCTGTTAAGATTTACAAAATATTATACCTGTTACTTACTTATTTGTTATATAACACCACAATTACAGTTTATAATGCAGTAGTATAGAGGTGTCTGTTTTACATTTGCTTAATCTTGTAGGATATACAGTGATTTGTGAGTTAATTGTACCTTGAGATTTTCCTTGAAATACATTTCAGCCTGCATATTATACTGAAAACAAGGGGTAACAGAGAAAGCATTAATATTATGCCCTATTATGAAAGTTAAGGAATATTTCCACACATGCATTACCCATTATTTTAGTTGCTTAAATTTTTTTTTCTAAATTCCAATGAGTCTGATAAATTAACAGCAATCAAATCGAGATTAGCACTGTCCACAAGGATTAAATTTTATCCTAGAGGGACAGAAGTGCAATTTTTGCTAAATGTTGTCACTGATTCATATACCTTACGCTTTGTTCTCTGCAATCATTTCAACTGGTACAGCGATTACCAGTGACACTCCTCGCGCAATTGTCTGCGTGCGTGGTTCCAGGCTGCCCTAGTGCAGCCACTTGTAACTCAGCGAGTAAATATATTCCGCAAGAGTATCCACACATTCCACCAACTCTATCTCCTCAGCCACAGAATCCAATGACTCATCAAGGGCTTTTAGCTTCATCTTGTGTGTGAGATTTTCTTGTTGGTTATTTATAGAAAGCATGTCACCTTTGTTATGACTGCATGTTGTTTTCAGTGTGTATACTAAGGGGATCTATTAATTCATTTACTGGGTTGTTTGTTTACCATAATCTTATATGTAATGTTTATCATGACCTTAAATGTGATCCCTAAACTTAAATTTCTCTTTTCTGTGGAAAAATTTATCATTTTCTTGGCATTTCTTAGCTGGACTTTAATATAAATTTCTTTAGCTTATCATTCTTACTTACACTATGATTATTATAAATTTCCAACATAATTAAGGAAAAAATTACAATTATAAACCTTAATAGTTTTGTGTGCAGAGATCATAGTCTTGTGTCCATTTTTTTAATGGAGAGCAGTTTATTGTAGCAATCTGGCTAGTACTGTTATTATGAAAATAACATGCTTTTAAGGGTCTTGTCGGACAGTGCTCCTTTAATAGTCAATATACAAATTTTGATATTATTAGTATTGCTGCTGGCTTTAAGTGTAGCTTCATATTTTTCAAAAGTTACCCACGCTTCCCATTTTCCTTCAAACTCTATTATTTTACAGTAACTAGCAAACGAAACAGAAACAGAGTTTTGTAGACATTCCAAGGGAATGTGCTCTACATTTATTACTTTCAAATTATCCACTGTGTTCCCACACTGGCAATTTTTCAATTTGTGATGAATACTCTGAGAGGTAGTACCACCACTGGAACATTCCATATCCATGGTCAGGTTCCTGCCAAGACTTGTCATTCGCATCGAGGCCTTGTCAGAGGTCATCATCTGCACCAAAATATCATTATCAAAGGGCTCAGGGGTACTCAAATCCTTATAGCCACAAGTCATAAAGATTGGAGAGAGAAAAAAAATTAAACCTGAAAACCTTTCAAAGATATCACCAGCCTTTCACGGAGTTTATTCTTCCACCAATGGTACAAATGAGGACCGACTCCTAAATGTCTGCTTCCCTACCCTACCCCAAAGAGGGTGGCACAACATGATTAGGGTCGCTCAAGCGTAAGCCAAGCCGGCTTGCTAGGACTGAGAGTATTACAAAGAATACAATCATCCCCACCCTAAACATATATGGACAAACCAGAGAGAATGCCCAGAGTCCTATCCCTAGAACCAGACCCCCCCCACCCCTGGAATCCACAGTCCAGCCCTGCAGAATAGTTCTGCCTTTGAGCTATCAATCTGATATCTCTCAGGTCCAAACATTATCGGGCAGTTGATGGTCCTACCACAGTTCCCACTATTTAGCTTCGGATATAAACCCATTCCGAGCCATGATATCTTTTCATATTAATTTTATCAGGTCCAATACATTTTAGCAAAAGTGGAAAATTCCACAAAATTAATCCAAAGAAATATATAATGATATATATGGGACTCTTGGACTCAAACCTAGGAACAAACTCCTAGGGTTTAAGAGCCCCCTCACCACATCAAGGTGGTCCCAAGTTGAGGGGGGTCTTCTTGTTAATGGTTTCATTTGTTGTGGCTTTTGCTACTCACTTTGTTACTCAAGATTGATCTTCATGCATTTTCTTAAACACTGAGAAACAAGGGTATATCATAAAATTTATGTGCACTACTTTCCTTTAGAGTATAAATGAAATACATTGTACGTTATTTTTGTGAAAGGATTACATAAACAAGAATGAATTTCAATTTTCCCAAATACAGTACCTTACAGTACTCTACCTTAGGGAGGTGAGCTAATAATACTACCTGAGAAATTGAGAATGACTGTTGTAATTAACACACCAATTACATTAAGTGGTCATTATTGTTATCAAGTACCACTAGTGGTAGTTAGGCAACAGCATCAGCAGCAATACAGTCATAGGGTGAAGCGGCAATGCAAACCACCTAAGTCATTAGTTCTCTTTAACAGTGGTGAGATGTGGAGCTTTTGGAATCAGTTTACATGCCCTTTGTGGCCACAACGACAATTTCACCTCAGGATTTTCTGTTTAATGATATATGTAGCTTAAATTAGTGTTTGAATAATTTTTCAGTTCATTGACTTTTCAAGATATTTGTTGCTAAACAACCAGAGAAGTCAAGGTAATACAAACAGTTCTTGGAACTTTATAATATGTGACTTAATCAGGTAATTATTCATGTTGCTGCTGTCCCTTTTATCTGTAAACAGTATTGTACTTATGCCTCTAGGACAATATAAAACAATGGTCTGGTGTTGCAAGTATGTTCAAGAGGGGCAAAATTTGAAAGTTATGACTTCACTGTTCTGATGTGCAGCTTCTTCAGAGAGCAATGTACATTATATAATTCCACTCCCACATCTCATTTCTTAGTCTTCCACAATAATTAAGCTGTAAAACGAAAGGTGGTTTTAATGCTAAAGCAGCCACTCTGCTTTTAGAAGCATTGTGGCTATGGCACACGACATCAAACATAGTATGTGACCATTAGCTTATTGTTATACAAGTTAATATTATAAAGTACTGTAATGAGACTGGTTAGTCATATCTAGATGCAGCCAAGTGATCTAGTCTTAAAGTAGAGTTGAAAATTACAGGAAGATAAAATGGTAGAAACTGGACTGTTTAGGAGACTGCGGTAAATGGATGGGAACTAAAAATGACAGATAGCACTGAAACTGTGGGCTATGCAGCATCAAAAAGCTCATAGTATCACTACTGTGAGAATCTTAAGACTTTTTTTTTTGGCAGTGACTGTAATCCCCCCCAAACATATATTTTGAAATGGAGCTTTAATGATCAGAAATGCTTGCAGTATTACTAATCAGAACTTCAAAGTACTGCATGTATCCTACTACAGAGGCAATATATAAAATAAGCACTTGAAATCAAATAATTTAATTCCAAAATTTAATGACTGAAAACTGCATCTGGAATTGTGTGTAATGTTATTTCTGTACTGTTGACAAGTTCCAATAACAATGTCTTAGAAGGAAGCAAATGCATATATTTTGAGTCTTCTGTATGCAGTGTAACTGTACACCAATATTTTTCATATATTGGCCATGACATTTTTAAGCACCAAATTACAAGCAGTAACCAGCAGTGCAGTGGAATGCCATCGTAAAACTTATCCTTTAAGATGGTGTGTTATATAAACTTGTTCATTTTGAAACTAGTATAACCTTTAACCGTTTCAGTTTTTCTTTAGGAAGTAAGATTGTTTCCCTTTTATTTCCCACTTTAGAAATAGTATTTTGTAACCTCCTATCCTGGCACTGTGCTAACTTACTAACTCAAGACACTGTTGCTTAGTGGTTTGATGTTTATTTCTCACCTCAGAGTTGGAAAGTAATCTCTTACCTTGACTAAGTCACAAATCATATTACTGTATTCTTATATTGCTAATAGGACTAAGTGTCTCCAGTCTCTTTTTGCTTGTGCATGTTGTAGTTGCATTAGTATGCATGATGGTGATCAAACTGTTAATTTAAATGTAACTGCAGTTTATTAGTGTAGGTATGATCTTAAAACCATTTTTATAAGATAACTGTGCAAAGAGTAAAACTGTACCCTTATTCATTGGAATTACCACATAGTGATATAAACTAATTAAACTTATTTTGAAACATTCCCAAAAAAATGGTAGATTAGGGAAACTATATAAAAAAAAAAAAAAAAAAAAAAAAAAAAAAAGATTTAGCAAATTTATAGACAAATATTTTTATTCTTCTCCACTCTTACTTTGCAGGTGACTTTCCGAAAATTCAAGTGGCGAGAGGAACGCACAAGCTGTGATAGCCAACGCCAGACTAGAGCTGCCACCCCCAGCAGTACTGTGAGATTTGCCACAAGGAAAGAATCAAAGTCTAGTATCAGAATACCGCAGTCCCCATTAGTGGGTGTCACAAGTAAGAAGCCATCATTAGAAACATCACCAGAAGTTGTGGATACATCCCTTTAATGGAATCTGAATTATTAGGGCCTGGTGATATTCTGCTCATGGGAATCTTCAGAAATCATTCCACTAAGGAAGTTCAATCCTGGCTCCCTGCAAAGTGGAGTATTTCGAGTGTGTCAGGACACAATTATGTGCATTCTTGGGTGGTGAGTGGAGACTTTCCAAAGTCAGTTTGCAATTGTGAATAGGAGTTGGGACCATTTTAAAGGAAGATAATTTCCATGTCTACAAAGGGAAACCAGTGAAAGATACTGTAATAAGCAGATACTACTGTAGTTACTATGTTGAAAAATTCAGCTCCTTGATTATTCTAGTGCCTTCAAATAGGTGCTGCTGTGGTGCTCACTTTTACATTAGTGTACAGTGCATGTTCTGTGATTACTAATCCTTAACCACAAGAAGAAAAGAGGTTATGAAATGAATTAAGGGTGCTGTAACTGAGGAATAACAGTTATGAATTTTAATGGTGTTCTGACATTCAGCAAATGAACCATTCTTACAAGTCTCTCAAAAACAGTGATTCCCCTTTTTAAGCTGTTTCTTACATGTAAAGGGGTAGAGTGATTAATCTGATTTCATGAATTCCCCTGCCCACAGACTTTACCTTTACTTGGTCACCTGTATGTCTTAGATGTAGGGGAGACTAACAAACTGGTACCCACTTTTGGATATAACGAAAACTACTGATTATTAAGATATGTCCTGGTAATGTATATATAAATAGCAACATAAAAGTTATTATTAAGTAGTTTAGCTGAACCACTGAGTAAAAAATCTTGACTCACAGGGTTGTGCAAACATTTAAAAGTGATTTTACAAAGTAAGTGCCATTTAAAGAATTATCAATCCTATAACCTATGACTTCCGGCTTAATGCAGGCTTATAAGATAATTCTTTCAGATCTGTAACCTGTTTTTAATTTGATTATTCACTTCCTCAATCTCGAGTCTTTCATACTTGTTCTCCTTTTGCTGGCCTTCTGCTGGGAATAATCATGATCATTATCTTTTCAGGCAAAATATGATTCATGCCCTCATCATAAGTATCTTCCCTTATTCTTTGACTGAGTTCTGTTTACTTTAATTCAAGATCTCAAGTAAAAGAGCAAAAAGCCAAGAGAGAGTTGCTAACTTAGGATTCAAATATTTTCTGTACTGTATATAGAAATAATTGCATTAAAATTATACAAACCGCCTTGTCACATCATTCTGATTTGTAGGCATATCCTTTATATCTTGCATACAGTATTTGATCTAGTTTTCTTCATAAAGTTTCTCAAAGCTTGCTGTATGATTAAATGTACTGTAGAGGGTACAGCCTTTCAAAGTAAAAAAAAGATATATGCTATCTTTGGTTCTACCAGAGAGAGAAGTGAAGCATTCATTACAAACTATTATAATCAGACCATGCAGTGTGCACTGTCAAATTCATTTCTGTTTTTTAATAATAACACATGTTGGTCAAGCACAAGAAGTTTGTTTTCTATAAGGAAACCCAATATAAAACCTGACCTTTACATCCTTCTTGTTGCAAAAGAAAAAAATGTGACCGACTTATATTAGACAATAAATTTTGTCCCAAATTTAAAACAATGCATGCTTTCAGGCTTGAAATATTAAAAGGTCAAAGTGGTGAAGAGGAAAACAGTCTTTTGTGTTTGCTGTAAGATTATAGATTGAATATTTGCAAATTAACTGTGCCAAAGACTTGGCATATGCAATTTCTCTATGGTGATTGTATTTAAAGGCAATTACATATCTGAAAACCGCAAAAGTGTAGGCCTATTATTGTTTAGTAATCTTTTGCACTCTCACAAATTTATTTATTTTTTATTAAAAAGTTTAACCAGACCACTGACACTGGATTTTATCTGTTTTAATTTATTATTTTCAGGTTCTTCGTTCCATATATTTTGCCATTTACTTACAATGACTTTTTATATATCTTGTTTAGTCACTAATAGGGATGTCTATATTTGCTCTTGTCATGTGGACCGCTTCTTTAGTTGCTTTATCAGCCTCTTCATTTCCTTTAATGCCTACATGGGCAGGGATCCAACATATTTCAATAATTTTCCCATATTATACAATTTATGGAGCGAAAACTTAAAATGTTGTACAATATTATTTTTTTGATTAAAGCTTTGAGTGGCCTCTATAGCGCTTCTGGAGTCGCTATAAATCACAAAATTATTACATGAGGCTTCTCTAATTATTTTTATGGCTGATATTAATGCACATAACTCACCTGTAAATACTGAGGCGTTATCTGGTAGAGAGAACTGATACCGTTCTGTCTGGGGATACTGGAGCGTATCCCACTCCATATTGTGACTTAGATCCGTCGGTGTATATTGCGTAATGTGGATCTTTTCGGATTATATGTTCTACTGTGTGTTGTCTATGGTATTCTGGAGTACTGTATATGAATGACTTTTTGATAAATATTTCAAGTGCGTACAAATTCTCATTTTATTCACTGTCCAAGGAGGAGGTAATTTTAATTACCAACAGCAAAAATTCAATAAAAACTACATCAACAAATGCAACGTGTCAATATGTATTCATAGCCCTCTCTCATAATTGTAAGGTGTCTCAAAGCACCATGTAAAATATCTTTTCATGTGATAAAGTACAATTTATTCTACTTGTGAAGCATTGACTCTCGAGTTTTTTTGTATACTCTCCAAGCACCGAATTAATGGCTTAACAGTTTTCAACTTGGATTTTGTAAATAAAAGCTGTATTATATACAGTACGAAAAAATGTAAATAATCTGAAAATCAGTCCGTTTTACTCATACCAGGAGGCCATTTTCACACAGCTGTTCTTTCCAGAATTATGCAATATCCATTGGGCATTACTGTAATTTATATTATTAAGAATTCAAAGCTTTTAACCAGAGGACAAAAAACAAAATTCAAATCTAGATGCACTTTTGTGTAAAATTTTATGATAAGACAATGCCATAAGCATGAATTACTCCTATGGAAATACAAACCATCACCTGTAATAGGCATTATCCTTCAGCGTGAACTGTGATGGTCAATGAATTTGATAAAAAGGTAATTAACTACCAGTAAAAGGGAGCAAGTGGGGGGAAAACCACCACTCATCTACCAACCCCAACCACATTTTCTTTGGCTTGTAGTGTACAGTGCAGATGTGCTTCCAGTGTCTATGTCTATGGACTGGATGAATAGCTTGTAATCCTTGTTTCTTTGCATTTGCATTGGATTCTTTTTATACTGTGTAGCTTTTGTTAGTATTCTGTATCACTTGGTCTTGTTTTTTCTTTCACTATGAAGAAGAAACATGACCAGCACTGGTGTGAGGGACATAGGCATCCATGTGGTTGCCTCATGTCCCCCTTATCATTAAACTACATAAATATTGCTCATTTTTTATGGATAAAGATTGTACAGTACAATCTTTCTTTCCTCTGTTACATATGTACAATGGTCCTCTTTCCAGTGAGAAGTAGTTTGGTAGCCTGGTAAGAGGAGGAAGGAAGAGAAGTGTCTGCCAGCTTCTTATGCCACTGGACCCCTCTTCCAGGCCAAATGTAACAAGTCTTTTCATTTCATCTCCTAATGGGAAGAGGAATTACACGACACTCAGCAGTTGTCGTTTATGAGCCATACCTTTTACATTTTCTGCAAGGGAAGGGATCCTCCAGTTGCAGCAGCTCTTCCAGTAAATAAACCTCTGGCAGATGTTTTGATGTCTCCCATTCTGGACCAGCCCTTCAATGTGGAAACAAACAAAGAGTTCCAGAAAAAATTAAAAAATGTCCTTCCCCTTCACCTCCTTCGTGGTCATTGTAGAAGGACTCACATATGAAGATCAGAGTACTTCTTTCATATGCACTTACCTGTTGCAGGGGAGCAGAAGTGCCAAATTATGGGCATGTAATCACCATACTTTTAGCAGATGGGTTGCCTTTGCACATGCAACTTAGAAGAGAAGACAGCTCCCCCAAAATCCCCCATACCCTATGTGTCCTTGGGCTCACAATAGGATGAATCTGCTCAACACCTTAGGTCCTTCTGCACTGGGTCTGTTAACCTGGTGCATTTTGCAGCTGCTTCTACTACTCTCTCAGGATGTCATTTATCAGTCCATGGTTTCCCTGAAAGATTGGGTAGCTGTCATAAGCTCTCTGTCAGTGTGTACGAAGGCTTTATTGTTTGTACTATGATTCCCTGTGATATTTCACAAAAGATATTCTAGTCCTTTGGCTTGGATTTGCATCCTAGTACATACAAACAAGTTTGATTCATTAAGTTCAGTACTGACTGCTCAAATGGAAGTACTGTATACAGATTTTCTACAATGATTTTGGCAGGTTACAGTTTAACCCAAATCACTACAGTATTATGAGAAAATCTATGGGTTGGTTAATTGTGATTTCCAGCAGTTATGTCTCCATAATAATTTTTTTAAGCAATAAGCACTGACTCTGATGTTATATACATTGACTCCTGAAGAAGAACTCATGGCTACTGGTGCATCAGCCTCTTTGTAAGAAGTACAACTCTTGCCTTAGGGAATTTATACTTTTGAGGGTACTTTCCTCCTTTCAGTAGCCCTGCAGCAGTGTTGGTACATATATTGTTTGGCTCTTGGTGACCCTAACAGTCATGAACTTATTGAAGAAGTTCTTGCAGGTTCATCAGAAGGCAACAAATTTGTTTTAACTACTGTGGTTGCACTCGATTTCTGGTGTTCTGAAAAAGGTTAACCCTCTGATGTTAAGAACGGGGAATTCCTGTTATCAGCAACTATGCAGACAACCATTCAGGACGCCTTAATGGTATCAATCTCTACTCCTTCCACAACTGACAGAAAATCAAAGCCAACTGGTTCCTATACGAAGATGAACTATGGGCAGAAAAAACTGCTGATTTTCTTTTTCTCCTCATCACCACTGCCAAACACATCTATTCACTCTCTCTTTACTTAAGGGAAGAAGAAGAGACCTTAAATCAGCATTAGACTACATGGTACCTCTTTCAGCAGTAACATGGAGTCAGCAGTGGAAAGAGGAGCAGGAATCCCTCGTTCTCTATTTCCTCAACCAGTATTTTATCAACCCTAGTGGCACTGAAGTGATCTGTAGCTACACATTCAAGTGCAGCCTGGCCTTCAAGTGTTTGGGTTATAAAGAGACCAACTTCCCTAAGCCAAGCCTTTCCTCCTTCAGCCAAAAATCAAAACCTGTTTTTTGATAGCATAGCCACTGTTTGTCCTTACAGGAGCTTACAAAATAAATTGACAGGTGACGAAATGGCTTAGCTCCTAATAAATAAATCCCAACAACCCAGATTAATTTTTGATCAGATGTATGGTCAGAGGTTATTAAACATTTTCTTTATTCCAGATACCCATAGGGTTTAGCAATAAAGAACAAGGAGCAACACATGAACCAATATGTATTACTCTTATGCTTCGTAGGTGCTTACCTAATTAAGTTGGGTCTGGCTGCGGGATTATTGCACCTTCCCCAGCAACATCTCAACATGACCACCACTCTCATGGCAAGTGTTTCAGGAATTTTTTATTCAAGGTAAAGTCATGAGTTATCAACAGTTTTTTATTCCGGATACCCATTCAGATCTGGCGATAAAGAACAGGAGACACATGAACCTATAAATGTATTATCCATTGTGGTTCTACAGTGACTTACCTAATTATTTCGGGTCTGGCTGCAGGATTATAATGATTTTTATGATAAAATCAGTTTTTTAGGTACTTACCCTCTATCATTCAGCTTTATCTGCGACTACTTGGCGCATGTTTGACAAGTGTTAAAATTGAAACAATCATTAACGAACACTCCCAACAGTTACTCCCCACCCTTTGTGGGGTGGGAATAAAACAGTGAATGTTTCGGCTGCTCATTCTACTCTTAATCTCATAAGAGGGGAGGAGGGAGGGTTTCAATGATAGAGGGTAAGTACCTAAAAAATTGATTTTATCATAAAAATCATTATTTTTCAGGTGAAACTTACCCTCTATCATTTAGCTGACTCCAACACGTGTGCTGGTGGCGGGCAAGTGATTCCCTATAACTGAATTATCAGATATTATAAATGTCCTCATTGCAGCTTATCTGATGAATATGATCCCATGGCAAGTACTTGTCGGATGAGGATCTTCATCAAGCAAGGTCCACACTCTTAGGAGGGTGGAACGCAAACCTGAAATGTAGCCACTGGTTGAAGATGTGCAATGCAAAATGGCAGTTTATTGGCCGCTGTGTCTCACGCCTGCAGAGATGACAGGAGCTACAACTGCAACTAAACTATGATCCTTCAAGAGTTACCACCTACCTAATCAAGTTGCTATGGTACCTCACACCCAAAATCAAGAAGCCCAAATTGGAAGAAAAGTAGTACTTAATCAGCTCAGGGTAGCCTTCTCCAATGAGGAGCAATGGCTCTGCAACATAAAATAATATGATTTACTTTAAAAAATTATCCAAATAAAGTGGAGTAAAGTACTGTGTACGAACTTATCACATACAGTGCCCCTTTACCCAGGAAGGAGGTAGTTCAAGAGAACCCTTATTTGTTCGTGACACAAAAAAGGAAGACTAGGAGATAACCTCCCCTGCCGAAACCAAAGGTGCTAGTATATGGCAGTCTTCACAGTGATTTCTACATCCCTCAGGTAGTTGGAAGCGAATACAGAGCTACACCTCCATTGTGCTGCTAAGCCTAGACGGTCTCAAGAGGGAGGTGCTGGTGAAAACTAACAGATGTAGCCACTGCTCTGACATCCTGTGGTTTCACCTTCAAAAGTGGACAAACCCTGGAGAGACTGCATGGTGTGCCCCCAGAGCTAAGGGCTTAAAGAAAGAAAGCCATGGCAATTTTAGACATAGGAACCTCATGCTTCCTGACTGAACAAAATAGGTTCCTACACTGCTTCCTTACAGGTTTAAGATGGGAAGTATAATACTTCTGAGCCCTAACAGAGCATAATACCAGCTCTCCTTCCTCAGTTGTCAGAGTTTCTAGCTGAGGGATAGAGAAAATTCTAGGAAGAACTTTGGCCTTAACATCGTTCTGGGCACGAAAGGAAGCCAGAAAAGATAATTCTGCTCCAGTACATGAAAACTCTACTCATGATGATATCACTTGCAATTCACTTATTCTTTTGGCTGAAGCCAAGGCCACCAGAAAGAGGGTTTTCAAAGAAAGTGCCTTGAGAGAAGCCTCTCTCAGGGGCTCAAAAGGAGGGCCTCCGAGGTGTCGTAAGACAATATCTAGGTTCCATAAAAGAGGTTTCTGAAGAACCTTCGGCATTCCAGTTGAAAAGAGCACACAGCTTCATGTAAACCAACATCCTTTGAAATATCCAATCCAGTATGCCTTAAAACAGAAGCCAGCATGGATTTATAGACTTTGATGGCAGCAACGGACATACTTTTAGCATACTGTATCTTAAGAATCGTAGAAACCTGATTACATTATCAATGTTGGTGCAAAGACACGAAATGCCCCTGGACTTGCACCATGATCTACATAGTTCCCATTGTTTCTGAGCTCCTCAAGTTGATGCTTAATCGGGACTAAAGCAGTTTTCCTGAGCTGATGAAGAAGGAAGAGGCGCCAAGCATCCTACCACTGGGGCCAAGCTCCCAGAGGTTGCAGCCGAATGTTCCTCAGCTGGCGCCAAGGAGTCAGATGCGGAAGTCGGATACGGAGAAGCGGGTGTGAAGTGAGCCGAAGGAGAGGGGCGCTCAGAGATGAGAGGGCGCTTACTCGAAGCATCTTTGCTTGGAAACTAAAACAGGGCACTCAAGACACGAGAGGCTCTAGACTATCTATCGAAGGTTGAAGACGATGAGCAGCAGAAGCGGCAGTAGGTGGAACAGCAAAACTGCAGGAGGGCTGAGGGCTGAGGACTGACACTGGCCTTCTTGTACCTCTTGACAGTTATTATTATTAAAATAGTTTAACCAGACCACTGAGCTGACTAATCAGCTCTTATAGGGCTGGCCAAAAAAGGAAGTGGGGAGCTGTCCGCATTGACAGAGTGCCTTTTTAGGGGCCGAGAAGCAGAAGAAAGGCGCCATTGACGCTTCTTGTCAGGAGAGGAGCCATCTGAATACGATGATAGGCGATTCACATCAAAAGAGATGCCTTTCAGTGGTGCTCTGTCGTAGCCTGCGAACATGCAACAGGTCCGACGGAGGGGGCGACTATCCATGGGCAAACCACATCACCCTCACTTGGACCTCCGGTATATTTTCTCCCCGGCGAGGGGGAGCAGGACAGGGATCTTTGTCTAGGAGCACCAGTGGGATGGGCAGCCACCTCCTCAACACTCACAATACTGTCACCTTGCACAACACTGACACTTGGAACACTGGAAGATGCTTTCATCATAAAATCCCTGAGAGAGGTACCTAACTCCATTACAATGTTAGCCAAAAATTCAAACTTATCAAACTTCACTTCAAGACTGGCAATAGTGTTGGGACTGGAAGCACAGGAACCTGGTAAAGGAGTCTGGGGTAAAGGAGTAGGAGGGCTAAGGATGGGAGAGACAGCAGGAATCATCAGAGAAGAAACAGAGCTATCTTCTACCACATCAGGTAAAGAAGTCTCTAGACTAGCTCTACTTTCAGCTCTAAGGGCTGCCTTCCTTTTCCTATCTCTGTCTAGTTTGCCCAGATGGGACTTCAAAGCTTCCATTTACTAGCTTCCCAATCCTGACATTCCGGATGGGTAAGCTCTTTACTACATTCCTGCCCCCTACATTTGACACACTTAGTGTGCGAATCAGAAATCACTTTTGCTAGTCTAGTCTTACAACCCTCAATGCAATACAAATGCCTGAAGAGCTGGAGTCAGACATACTAAACTATCTTTAGAAATAAAGTTAACTACCGCTAAAAAGATGAAGCAGTGACTGCACGCAACTACCGATGTTAATCAGGAGCCGGCAAAAAGCTAACTGAAGCTCTCTGCTTAGCTATGTAATTACTTGGTAAGTCACTTGTATAAAAATTCAAACTTCTTATTATACTTCGCTTCGAGACTGGCAACAGTGTTGGGATTGGAAGCATGGGAACCTGGTAAAGGAGTCTGGGGTAAAGGCGTAGAAGGGCTAAGGATGGGAGACATAGCAGGAAACATCAGAGAAGAGACAGAGCCATCTTCTACCACATTAGGTAAAGAAGGAGTCCCTAGACTAGCTCTACCTTGGTCTCTAAGAGCCGCCTTCCTTTTCCTATCTCTGTCTAGTTTGTCCAGATGGAACTTCAAAACCTTCCATTTACTAGCTTCCTAATCCTGACATTCCAGATGGGTAAGCTCTTTACTACTTTCCGCCCCCCCTACATTTGACACACTAGTGTGGGAATCATAGGTGACTTTCATTAGTCTAGTCTTACAACCCTCAAAGCAATAACGAATGCTTGAAGAGCTGGAGTCTGACATACTGAACTATCTTTAGAAATAAAGTTAACTACTGCTAACAATATTACTAAGTTTCAAAGCCACCACAAAAAAGTGAATACTTCACCAAAAATACACGACAAAATTCCAAAATGATGAACAGCGACTGCACAAAACTACCAATGTTAATTGGGAATGGGCAGAAAACGAATTGAAGCTCTCTGTTGAGTTGTACCTATCAATCCCAAATGTGGGCAGGGTCTTGTCACCTACACAAGCGATGGTAGCGCCACAGCGAAAATTTGAATTCTGTTAGACTGCCATGTAGAAAGCTAGTAGTTATGTAATTACTTGGTAATTACATAATCCTGTGGGATTCAGGAGTAGGGCAATTCAGTTAAAGTAATGGCTCTGTGCTGAAAAATCAATTTTATTTAAAAAAAAAACTGTGTGTGCTTCATATCAAATCTATTATTTAACAGTCAGAATAACAGCTTACTGACATTGAGCTCCTGACAATCTGAAAGAGAAAAAGACCTGAAGAGCCAAGGAAGTTCCTAGGCAAAGATGCATGAAAACACACAAGGATCCAAGAGAAACAGGGGGTATGAGATGGACTGGAACCATGTTTGAAAATTGGAGGAACATATAAATGGGTATGAGAGACAAAACAACATGAGCGCTATTCTTTTCAGAGGAGTGAAATTGCAATGTCTATGGAAAAGTGAAACATGAATCTCCAGCACATCAATTCAGTCTAATAAGTTGTTGGGTCAAAAGAAGTTCAGGAAAATAACTTTGTAAGTTCTCACAGAAGAAAGTAGTCTTGTCCTTGAGGTGCTGGCTTGAAGTCAAGTTAACCTTGACACATGAAAAATGGCATGGAAAGTAAAATCAACCCAAGTGATACCCAGTAAATAGTGATCTAAATGATCTTCTGGTTCCTTGAAAACCTAAATTCTATGGGATCTCATCTTAAGAGTAAGTTAGGTAGAGCCCTGCTGTAAAGAGAGGTTGAAGATGAGGTTCAACACAATGAACACCTTTTGAGATCATATGATTGATGGTTCCATCAGGCTTAGATTGTTTAAGTGCACCTACATATCCAAACTGGGTGTTCAAGCTACTGTAATACAATCCAGAACTGACAAGCCTCTCACTAACTTCGGTACCAATTCACTTGCTAAAGGAAAAGCAGTGAAACTGCAGTTGTGCTTAGAGGTTTGAGGCTGAAGACTAACAGGAGCTAGTTCTCTGAACATTGTAAAGTATTCCTGTCGAACGTGAACAGAGAGCTTGGTGGCAAAGACATGACGGCTTAAGCTATCCGTCTCAACTGTGGAGAAAAATAAGATATCCCTTATCTGGATCAATTTCAACATCCAAAAACATATGAATTTTGGTGACAGACGGCTGAAAAATGCCTACTCAATTTGGCACTAACAAAGAACCCCATGAAAGCTCTGACCTTATTGTCGTGAGGGTTGTAAACCTAAACCAGTGATTCTCTAACTGGGTACTGTGTCACCCGGGGGTGCCACAGACAGTGCCTAGGGGTGCCGCAAGATTGTCATGAATTTTGTCTTGGCTAGACCATCTCATTGAACATTTGTAAAAGAAAAAAAAAATTTGCAGAAGTCTTCATGTAATTATTATCAATGTGTCCATTAGTGTGTGTGTGTGTTAATTCGTGCGATAAGGTGGGATGGTGAAGAAGGGGTGCCACGGTAATTGATTACATTAATTAGGGTGCCATCACTAAAGAAAGATTGAGAACCACTGACCTAAACTCATCCAATGAGGAGGACAATCTATTAAGTTCTTTATATAAAAGAAACTGAGTTTCAAGGAAGAAGAAAATTGCAAGCCTGAGGCTAACACAAGACTTCAAGCTCAAAAGAGGCAAGAAAGTGCCCATAGCTGTCCTTTAAATTAAATCAAGGAATTTCCAAGAGAAAATCTCCCCCTCACTTCTTTAGGAGACTGAGAAGCTAAAAATCTATCTCCAGAAAGGACAAAAAACAATGCAAACTGAAGCTTTATTGCATAAATTCCAAAGCTTTTGTGGATGTTTAACCAAAGGCTCCCATCCCCCGAGGGCAAGTAAACTAAATGAAAAGTGACCCCCTCTTGCCGATAATTCTTACAACCTTCAAATAAAGTCCTTCGGAATCAGCTTGAGAATTTCCATAAATCTTTGGTTCCATTAATTAAAGAAGTTGTTTCAGTAATTACTAAGAGTAATAATCAATGAAGTAAAAGTAATTAAATGAAATCCTCAAATTTGCAAAAAAAAGATGAGAAGCAAAAAATGCTTATGATGATAAGGGCATTGATCCTGCAGATCCATTGTGCGTTCCCTAAATGACACATCATCATAATGTGAAAGCAGGGCTACCTAATCTCAACCCAGTTTGACTCACCAAGAATCAATGTGACTGAAAAGTGGTCATTCTTATTCCTCAAAGGTGTCCTAAGTGAAGTGAGAGAGGTATGCAAGATAAAAAGAAAAAAAAAAACTCAACAGTTTTATAACTCAAAGCATACCATAAATGACTGAAGAAAATTAAGAACAAGAGGCACTCCATTGCCAAAACTAGCACTGGAGCAGAAGTAAGTTCTTAAGTGACATAACCAATGGACAAAAAGCTAAAATCTTGATGATAAAGAAGGCATGTGGTGAAACACAAAGACCGCTTAGAGGCAGCTGGAATAAAGACACAGGCATGCAGTGAGAGCTATAAACAGCCAGCATGTTGCAGTGCAGAAGTCTTAACATTATGTAGCAGATACAGGCAAGATGTGGGATGCTGGTTTCTCACTGGAAGAGAACCTATGTCCAGAGGCTGGAGTGCAGCTTTTATTAAAATTGTCAATAAACAGGTGTGTAAAGGGCTACAAGCACAATACATACAGCTAGATCCTGACAGATTAGCAGGAAATGACAGGTGTATGCTAAAGGCAGGGGCTCAAGATTTGCTGGCCTGAGAATGAGCATTCCCTGAAACATTTCATGCCCTCTGAGAGCATGGCTGGCGCTGGGACTAAGAAGACAGCAGGTAGGAAATAATGCAAGTGCACAGCTAACACTAGTACTTGGAAGGAGCTTGACCTTGGATGTTGTCAGTGCAAGTGTGCAGCTGCTGTTGGCAATCATTGGCTAGAGGCTGGAGGCAGGTTGAGGCATGAGAGCCTGAAAGCCTAAAGCAAGGAAGACTTAAGATGAGAAACCACCAGCAGGAAACAAATTTGAACACACTAAAATCAGGAAGCAAATAGTGACATGAGTCAGGGAAGGAGCTAACCACAAAACATGTCAAAGTAGAGAAGACACAAAGGCTTACGAAACAGCAGCAAACAGATCAACAGCAGGCATGGCTGAGCTAATACATGGCAGGAGACACGAGACTAAGGATCAATATTGATTGAAAAACAGCTGCCAAGAATTAAATTGGGTTAAATTACAGTACATATAAGACTTGGGCTTAACTGAGTCTGGCAAATCGGTTCAAAGGAGAGAGGTCTATTACCAGTCTCCAACCCTGCAAGGCTTTCTCTATGAGAAAGACATGGCAGCAAAAGCCTGGGGACCAATCCTGACATGACTTCCACAGCACACTTTCTCAGCATGGCCTGCACTTCTTGCCTGAGTGTGAGATCCTTCGGCGAAATTGGAAGGTAGGTAAGGAGACAGACCGGAGAGTTGGTGAGGGGTGGTCAAGACTCGAAGGGGAATAGATATCCCTCCTGAAGGACATCCATCACCCAGATCGCGACTCCGTATCACTGTCATGTTGCCCAATGGCTCGACAGGCACCCCCAACCAATGGCAGCAGCTGGAGGGGAATGCCACTCCTAGTGTTTCCCCTTTTTCTTCCTCCCCTTGGCCCGTTTTCCAGACTGGAAAGTGGGCAGGATTGCGTGCCCTTTCCAGCAGAAGAAGAAGGCTGGGTGTTCCCGCGGGTACCCTTCGAAGCCTGGGTCTTCTTAGAGGCTGAGGAAGTGCTAGCCTGATCCCAAGGTCGGACTGCAGCGGTGTGCGAAGACCCAGAGATCTTGGGCACTGCCTGATGGACAAGGCGGTCGCTGTCTTCGGCCTGACGCTTGTCCACTGCAGTATCTACCAACTCCCCAGGGAAGAGAGAGACAGAACCCATAGAGGTCCATTCCTTAGGGTCATTGCTGACTCAGGACCAACAGACTTGGCGATACAAGACAGGACAGCATCCCTTCTCTTCAGCACCAGGTTTGCCCACAGGTTTGCCATCTGGTGGGCAAGGTAGGAAATGGCCCTACCTCCAGACTGGCACAGTCTCCCGAAAGCAGAGTCTTCCCCAGGAACAACAGCACCTGAGGAGGCAGCCACTTTGGATATCGTGAACGACCACAGATCCAGCCAGGAGACTGTCTTAGGACTGGTGACTGGAGGGCAAACCGAGGTCTGCACGCCCGCTGTTCCCAAAATGCTCAACCCTGGTGTGGTGAGCGATCTGGTTCCCACACCTGAGGGCCGGGAAGAGCTGACAAGAGATCCCACTGCTTCCCCTGTTGTGGAGGGAGGCAGCCCCTTAGAAGTCCCAGGGTGGGATTTCTTTGGGGGGGGGAAAGACAGCCTTCTTCTTCTTCTTCTTCTTTGGCCAACAAGCATTAGAGGATGAAGGGGGAGGATGTAGCAGACAGCGACAACGAAGATGAAGACGATGATGACACCTTACGAGACCTCTTCTTCGCCTTCTTCTTCGTCATCTTCTTCAAGATGGCGGTCAAATCCCCATCCAGGAGAGAACAGCAGACATCACAGGAGCGGCTGGGGCAACCAGGGCAACAGGAGCAGCAGGAGTGGCCTGGGCAGCAGGAACATCAGTGATGGAAGCAACCGTCGGGACAGCCAGGGCAGGGTGAACAGCAACAGCAGCCCACACGTCAAAGACCACAGGAACAGCAGGAGCCGGAACCATCATATGAGGCATGATGGAGGTTGCCATCATAGATGGTATGGCCTGGGATGGTGGAGCCACGGCAAAACCTGGAGGCAGGGGCACCGCATACTGGGACATTGGGACAGCTGTCACTTGGGGTCTGATGCAGGTGGAGCCAGTGACCAGCATCTTGGCGAACGCTGTCATGGTCACCATCGATGTCGTAGTGGTAGCAGCAGCGTGGGTCACCACCGGGACATTTGCCAGGTGGGACAGAAGGCCCTACAGGGACGGAGACCCCAAGAGACCAAGGCTACCTGCAGATCACTCGCCTAATGACTGAGGAGAGCTTCAACTGCCAAGCTAGAAGATGGAAGAGTCGGGTTAGCAGAGGGAGACTCTTCTCACTCCGAGGGAAAATTTCCCCCCCCCCCAGGAGCGAGGGGAGGCCCCTGAGAAGAGGTCATCCTGATTGTCCGCTCCGCCCCCGTTGTTCCGAGCTCGACGAAGTGAGCGAGGAAGATGAAGGAGAGACAGCCAGAAGGGGAAGCTTGCTGGTAGTGAGAAAATAAGAAGAAGAGTTAGCCACCAAAGGCTTAGTCGGGGACGTATAACCCTCAGACGATGCCTTGGCGGCCTTCCTCCGATACCGTTTCCTCCCTTCAAACTTCACCAACTGCTCAGCCAACCAGGAACAACACTCAGTACAAGTAGGGTCACCAGAACACGCCCCATGCATGAGGAACAGAGGGCGTATGGATCAACATCAACATAGGAGCAGAAGCTCTGCGTCTCTTACCGCCAACCCCAAGGCACACACACACTGTGGGTAGGCGGCCTTGCGCACAGGCTTCTCTGATTTGTGGGTTTGCTTTTCTTATAAAACACAAACACACATATAATTAAACAACAAGGAAGGAAAGATCCCCTGGGAAAAAACAGATCAATGGAAATCAAGGCAATGAGCAAAGGAACACACGTCTGCATCACACTAGAGCCAAAAGCAAATTGGGATCTTTATGTCTGGGCGGGCGGGACCCCCGCCTAACAAATGGCAGTTAACTGCCTAACCACCTTGTTTGAAAGTTCAATGGCCCTTTCCAGCTGCACTGTAAGTAATTCCTAATGTAAAGGACTGATGGTTTGTAATCGTGTAGGAACAAATACTGGTTTGGAAGCAATCCTGGCAAAGAAACATTCATTCCAGGAATCAAAAATCTCCTGACAAAATCTGCATTCTTGCAGTCTTGACATGTATAAAGTCAGTACTAGCTAATAATGTACAGAAATTTTGGATCAGAATACTTACCTTCAATTCCACAGTGTTTGAGCTGAAGTTTCTGGGTACAATATGTAGATGATACTTCTGTAATATATGAGCATGATAGTGTTCATTTGAGTGAATTCTTATGAAAAGTCACCAATTTCATACCTATTATCAAATTCACAACTGAAATTGAAGCAAACATAAATTAGCCTCCAGGTAAATAAAAAATTTAATTTTAGAGTTTATCACAAAAATAACAATAAAGAAATGTTATTTTCATAATAAAATTAAGTTTCATATATACTTGCCAAGTAATTACATAGCTAATAGTTTCAATCGTACGGCAGCTTAAATCCAAAAATCGCGATAGCGCTTCGACTGTTTAGTGTAGGTGACTAGTCCTGCCCACTAACAGGAATACTAGGAACAACTTAGCAGACAACCTCATTCTGTTTGTGCCCTTTTATCCACCAGAGGGGATGAGGGCTGGTTCTGATTCTGTAATTACTTGGGAAGTATATATAAAACTTAATCTTATCATGAAAATGACATTTTCATAATAAGATTAAGTGTCTTTCTCATAGAGAAAGCCTTGCAGGGTTGGAGACTGGTAATAGACCTCTCTCCTTTGAACCGATTTGCCAGACTCAGTTAAGCCCGTCTTAACCAAGTAATTACATAGCTGAATCCCACATTGATTGGAGGTGGGATGCATAGACATATTCTACTCCAGAACATTAAGTCTTGGTAATAAGTCTGAAGTAGAAAAGTTGCTACCATTGAAAACAATGCTTGTCGTTTCCTTATATGTCAAGAGAGCGACTGCAGGAAAATACTGCCTCTGGTTGGTGCTCATCTTAACCTGTAGTGGGGTAGCAGTATAGCCATGGAGAGCCTCTACTTAAGTGGGAGCTTTACAGTGAAAGAGTATTCTGATGGCCAGCAAAGCATCAATAAGTGCCCTTGGCCTGGGCGAAGTACCAAAATAAAAAACAACCAGACAATGCTGTCAACTACACTGAAATAAAACCACTATCCATCTACTAAGAGTGGTGGGTGTGCCAGGTACATTGTAACCCCTGGTTCCCCAAAAACTCAGCATCTTACTACAAGGTGAAGAGACAGTACGAGAAAATCCTATGCTGCCTCCCTCAATAGTATGCCATTTACTAATAATGGTCCCAAGGTACTGCAAAATTTTCAAACAATGTTTTAACTTTCAAGAAAAATGTGAGAAGCGAAGATCAATTACACTTCCAGTATGCTGACTGCAGAACTGAAGTACCTGTAAGTGGCATATTGTGCCTGAAAGCTAATGAAGTAGAGGCTATTCTGACGTCCTTAGCTTTCACTTAAAAAGTAGGCAAATTGTTCTCCTGAATCTGAGAGTGCATCTCAAAAATAAAGTTCATTTGACATGAAGGACAATGTGTTCTTAGTCAGATGGTGAGACAGGTTCTTGTCAGAACACCAAAGGTTATGGATGGCCCTCTGATCTACAAGACTTGCTCAGGTAATACCTGAAAGCTCTTCCTCAGAGCCAAGGATGTCTGTTAATTGCTTAAGGGAGAAAAAACAGATCCAGGGCTTGGATGGGTCCTTGTTCTTGGTTAAAATCCAAGGGTAAACGAGCAAACCGTGTCTCCTTGTGAAAAACCTACACTAAAACGATGGCTTGGATCTCGTTTATATGTTTTAGCAGAAGCCAAGGTCACCACGAAGATAGCCTTTTGGGTAAAGTTTTCCAGAAAAGAGGAACATAGGGGATCAAAAGAGGGGCCTGTCAGTCACTTCAACACTACATCCAGGTTCCAGAAGACCGGGTTTTCCCTCCTTGTTTGGACGTGTCAAAGGACAAGATGGGGTCGTTAATATTTAGGTATGACAAAAGATCTAGGATCCTCTGCTTAAACACTGAGTTAAGCATAGTCTGATACCCTTTTACAAGAGGTTATAGATCTCCTCAGATAAAAGAGGCAAGATGGGGTCATTGATGTTTAGGTACGATGAAAGATCTAGGATCCTTTGCTTAAACACTGAGTTAACCATAGCTTGATACCCTTTTACAAGAGGTTCTAGATCTCTTCAGATAAAAGAGGCAATCCCCAATTTAAGTCATAGATGTCTCAGAAGAAGAGAGTTAGAGTCTGAGACACCCACTTAGGAAAATCGCTCTCTTAGTCTGGTAGAGGGAGCTAGAAGATTGATGTCTGCATCTTTCAATAACCTCTTGTAGCACATCTTAGAAAACCCTTCGTTCTGACAAGCTCCCCGACAGTCTGAAGTCTGTCCGAGCAAGAGTGGACCACCCTTGGTGGTACCTCTTGAAGTGAGGTTGTCTGAGTAGATACGCACTGTGGAAGGAGTCTTGGAGAGTCCACCAACAACCATAGCAGGTTTGGGAACCATTATTTCATGGTTCAGAACTAGGCTAAGAGGGTCATCACAATGTTGTGACAAGCCTGAAATTTGTTCAGCCCTTCCTTGACCATGTCGAAAGGCAGAAAGGCGTAGAGGGCCAGGTTGGACCATCTTGCAGCATGGTGTTTGTTGCCCATGCTAGAGGGTCTGGGGTTGGAGAACAAGAAAGAGGAAAATGAAGGTTCTCTGAGGTGGCAAACAGGTCCCAAGTCAGCCTGCCCCATAGATTCCACAGATCCCGACAGACCAGGCTATCCAAGGTCCACTCGGCAGGAAGGACATGTATCTGATGGCTCAGTGTGCCCTCCAGAACTTAGTTGGCCCTGAATAAATTGCTGTTTGGTGGATAGAAAATGAGAGAGAGAGAGCACCACCTTGTTTACATATATACAGTACACTAGGACCGTGGTTTGTCTAAAAGAACTACCACAGTCTAGGTGTGAATTAGGGTCAAGAGGCACTGAAGCCCTGAGTGAAAAGCTCTCCGCTCTCTGACATAGATGTGAAGGTTCTGTTCTCCTGGAGACCACGTCCTGGAAACTACCTAGATCCAAGGCAATGAGTAGGAGTCTAGGTCTGGGCTCATATGATGAAGGAACTTCCCTTCCAAAAATCTATCTCCTGACAGCCACCACTGTAGGTCCGACTTTAATCTGGGGTTATGGGGAAAAAACAAAGGTGTCCAGCTGTATTTCCCTGTCCCAATTGTTCTTGTGTTCAAAACCTTTGAGCACTTTTCCTTTAAGGGGAATCGAAGAAGTCAGTCACCCAGGTAAAGACTGATGTTCCAGAAAATGAAGTCAAATGCAAGAGGAGCGAGGATTCAAGAGGAGACTTGCCCTATTGAGGCTGAAGCATAGATCATCGAACTGGAGGGCCCTGCCTCATAAGATGGACCTGAGATACTCCTAGAGGCCAGTGGGGACATGGAAGGATGCTTCCTGCATATCCAAGGTTTTCATCCAATCACCCTGAAGAATGGATGACAGGACTGTCTGGTTCACCTCTACCTTGAACTTCTCCTTCTATTCAAAGAGAAAAAGAGTGTTGCGGGTCATGCAGATTTGCTGATGACCATGCGGACTCACAGACAACCCAGCAAACTTGCAGATCATCGTGCAGACTTGCAGCAACCACGCGGACTAGCTGCAGACCCTGCAGACTCTTTGACAGCCATGTGGGCATGTGGACATCTGTGCATACTCAACTTCTTATGTGGACTCGATAACATCTAAATTGGACTCGACAACACCTCGTACAGGCAGAAGACATATGGAACTGTATGTGGCAGAAAATAATATCCAGCAAGCTTAGAACAAGCTTGAAAAAATTCATAAAAGCCACAGAAGCCTAGGCACAGATACAACAGTGGCCTTGTCAACAACCAGACTGTGACACATCCTTCTGAAAGGTGGTGGGGAATCATGGGTAAAAGCTTATGTTATAATTGATGAGATAATTGTTGTTCCTTACCTAGTAAGAGAGCTGATGCAGGTAGATACTGCCTCTGGTGGTGCTCACCTCAAACTGTAGCGACGTGGCAGCATGGCCAGACGCGCCCCTACTTAAGTGGGACACTTCGCAGTGAAGGAGTACTCTGAAGGCTGACGAAGTATAAGATTAAGCTTTGCGACGAAGGTGTACACCAAAGGTCAACAAAACATACATAATTGCCCCTGCCCTGGGCACAGTACCACAAAAATAACATACCAGAACAACAAAGCCACCTACACCATAATTAAACAATGATTAAACGATAAAAACAAGACCACTACCCAACACTAAAAACTGGTGGGCACTCCAAGTACACTGTACCCTCCCAGGCTCCCCAAGAACTCAACACCATTTTCAAGGCGAAGAGAAAAGAAGAGGAAGGGACACTTCCTACACTTCCTCACCCATCACTACACCAGCTACGGACACAGGTCCCAGGGAACTGCATGTATCATAAACTGTCTCGACGTCCCGCAAATAGTGCATTGCGAACACAGACTTGCATTTCCAATGAGTTACCTCCAGGATGGCAGAGAAAGAAAGATTGTGTTTGAACGCTACCGAAGTAGCAACTGCTCTTACCTCGTGCGCTGTAACTTTCAATAGCGATAAGTCAGTTTCCGCTAATTGAGAGTGTGCCTCAACGATGAGATCCCTCAAGAAAAACAAAATGGCATTCTTCGATAGGGGTCTAGAGGGGTTTTTCAACAAACACCAGAGATTACTAAACTGGCCTCTAATCTTCTCTGTCCAATGTAAATAATGTCTGAGGGCACATACTGGGTACAGCTCTCTTTCTTCCTCTTCCGTGCCTAGAATATCCGATAAGCTTGAAACTGAAAAGGAACGGGGCCAGGGATGTGATGGGTTTTCATTTTTCACAAGAAATCCTAGTAAAAAGGAGCAGACTGCATTCCCTTGCAAAAAAACAAATCTTTTGGTCTATTGCTTGAAGTTCACTAACTCTCTTAGTTGTTGCTAAGGCAACCAGAAAGAGAGTTTTCCAAGACAGATGCCTTAGAGATGAAGAGCGCATAGGTTCAAAGCGAGGGTCAGAAAGCCACTTAAGAACTACATCAAGATTCCAAGAGAAGGACTCCTCTTTCTTGGACTTGGAGATGTTGAAAGACTTAATTAGATCGGACAAGTCTTGATTGTTCGAGATGTCTAGACCCTTATGCCAAAAAAAGGAGCTCAGCATCATTCTGTAACCCTTTGTTGTCGAGACAGACAACCCTTTAGAAGATTTCAAATAGAGAAGGATGTCTGCTATCTGAGCGAAAGATGTTTCCGAGGAAGAGACTGTTTCTTCTACACCAACTCCTAAAGCTTGCCCACTTAGCTTGGTAGACATTATTGGAGGAGATGCATTTACATTTTGCGATAGTCTCTGATGCTGATTTAGAAAATCCTTTCGCTCTGACGAGTCTGTAGACAGTCGAAATCCTGTTAGGGCCAGAGAGGATAGGCCTTGATGAAACTTCCTGATGTGGGGTTGTCTGAGAAGACTTGGAATCTCTGGAAGGAGTCTCAGAAAGTCTACGAGATCGATCAGGTCCGGGAACCACTCCTTCTGTGGCCAGTAGGGAGCCACAAGAGTCACCCTTACATTGTGATGTGAGCGAAATTTCCTTACTACTTCCTCAATCATCCCGAACGAAGGAAAAGCGTAAAGATCTAGGTTGGACCAGTCTAGGATCATTGCATCCGTTGCCCATGCTAGAGGGGTCTAGAAAGGGGGAACAGAACAGAGGAAGGTGGTAATTCCTGGAAGTTGCAAAACAGGTCAGTGTTTGGTTGACCCCATAATTTCCAAAGGCCAGCAAAAACGCAAAGATCAAGTGTCCATTCCGTGAGCAGAATTCGCTTGTGATGGCTCAACTCATCTGCCAGGACATTGCACTTGCCCTGTATGAACCGGGTGACCAATCGAGTCTGATTCCGATCTGCCCAGCATAGCAGGTCTTTCGCTACCTCGCAGAGTGAAAATGAGTGGGGTTCCCCCCTTGATGTTTGATGTACACTAGGGCCGTGGTATTGTCCACATGTACCACTATAGTCTTGTTGTATACCTGCGTCGCAAAGTGTTGCAGACCTATGTGTATTGCCTTCAATTCTCTCACGTTGATATGAAGCCCTTTCTCCTGTGAAGACCACCTCCCCGAGATTTCAAGGTTCCCGAGGTGAGCTCCACAACCTAGGTCCGACGCATCGGAAAAGAAGTCTAGGTCGGGGCTCACTGGAACGAGTGACTTCCCTTCCGAAAGTCTGTCTGCGGACCTCCACCACCACAGATCCTCCTTTATTTCCGGGGTTATCGGAAAGACGTAACGGTCCCGATGCACCTTCAGATCCCAAGCAAGCTCTTAAATAGAACTGGAGAGGTCTCATGTGAATTCTCCCCAGTCTTACGAATTGCTCCAGAGAAGCCATCATCTCCAAGAGACTCATCCACTGGGTGGCGGAACAAGAATGAAGAGAGAAGAAGAGGTCTGCCTTCCTCAGACAATCTTCTACTCTCCTGAGTGACGGAGAAGCCCGAAAACTCAGAGAGTGTATCAGAACTCCCAGAAAAAGAATCTTCTGAGTGGGAATCATTTGTGATTTCTCGAAGTCCATCATTAGTCCTAATTCCTGGGTTAAAAGAAAAGTCTTCTGTAAGTCCTCCATGCAGCGTTTCTTCGTGGGCGAACGAATTTGCCAACTGTCCAGGTATAGCAAGATACTCACTCCTGCTAAATGTAGCCAATCCGCCAAAGGAGCCAACACTCGAGTGAAGACTCATGGGGCCGTTGAGAGACCGAAACAAAGTGCTCGAAATTGATAGATCTGGTACTCGAAAACGAATTGTAGGTATTTCCTTGAGTCCAGGTGAATTGGAATATGGAAATAGGCGTCTTGCATGTCCAGGGAGATCATCCAATCTCCTTGACGGATGGATGCAAGAACTGAGTGGATGGTTTCCATGTTGAATTTTGTTTTTTCTACAAAGACATTCAAAGCACTTGCGTCGAGCACCGGTCTCCAACCCCCTGAAGCCTTGGGCACTAAAATGAGGTGATTGTAAAATCCTTTCGAGTCTGCCTTTTTTACTACTTCTATTGCTTCTTTGCTCAGAAGAGAGGACAATTCCTTCGATAGGGCCGAATACCTCTCCGATCCTATGGAGTAAGCCATCAATACGACGGGAATGTTGGTCAATGGCAGATTCTCCTTGAAGGGGATAGAGTATCCCTCCTTTAAAACTTTCACCACCCACTGATCTGCTCCTCTTTTGCTCCATCTCTCCCAGAAGAGACGAAGCCTGGCCCCTACCAGAGCATGAAGGACTAAATTCTCACTTGCAAGAGGATGATTTCTTGATCGCTCGGGGAGCAAATCTAACTGATCCTCGAGACCTGGAGTGCGATCTCTGATTTCCTCCACAAAACGGCTTTGGTTGCTCGAGAGGAGATGAAGGTTTAAATGAGAAGGCAGACCAGTCCCCATGACGCTTCGTCGATTGAGTCAACAAATCTTGCGTTGATTTCTGTTGTAGACTCGCTGCAGTCTCACGTTACGGTGGGCTGAGGAAACAAATGATGTTTGTCGTAAGGGGAAAAAAAGAGAGTCGATTTCTGTGGGACCGTAACGCCCTTTGATGTGAACGAGACACAAAGTTTGAGCTTTTTAAGTGCACCCATGGCATAAAGGGCAGCTAATTCCTGTGAGCCATCTCTAACGGCTTTATCTACGCAAGAGAGAAAATTATACAGGTCTGCGACTTCATTACACAAAAAAAGCTGGTTCCTGAAGCTTCTCGGCAACTGCTCCCAAACACCAGTCGAGAAACCTCAACACCTCGAAGGACTTAAACAAACTCTTCAACAGATGATCCATCTCCTGTGCTGAAAAGAACATTTTTGCCGAAGCGAGAGCCGATCTACGCCCCGAGTCAACGAGCACAGAAAAGTCCCCCTGGGAGGAGGCAGCCACTCCCACAGAAGGAGCTTCTCCCGTTGCGTACGACAAGTAGTGCATATGTGCGAGACAAGAGGGAGGAACACTAAAACAGGCTTTCCCTTGATCCCTCTTCTTGGAAAGCCAGTTCTCTACTTGGCGAAGAGCTTTCTTCAATGATTTAGAGAGAACCATCTTAGGAAGTCTCGTCAAATCCAAGGGCTGGTTGCTCATCAAGAAAGACGAAACTGGAAAGGAAGGAGAGGTCGGAGTGAAAAATTCTGATAACTGCTGCAGAAGGAACTTGAGGAGTGTCGCACACAGCGTAGCAGATGCATCCTGCTCCCCTTCGTCTTCAGAAGAGATCAGAGACATAATCAAGTTCTAATTCAGGGTCTGTCTGTCCTGCAGGTTTCTGTAAAAGATGAAGGATATTATCCAGTTTATGTGCAAAGGTTCAAGAGCTGGGTCCAACACAGGAGAAGGACTATCTGAAGCTGCAGGGCGCTTGGAGCCTTGAGGGGGCTCGAGCGCTATGGGAAGATCGGAAGCTTCAGGGCACTCCAATGAAAAAGAGTGTCCGACCACCTCAGGGCGCCTGACTGCGTCAGGGCGCTTGGCTGCTTCAGGACGCTTGGCCGCATCAGGGTGCTTGGCTGCATCAGGGAGCTTGGCCACATCAGGGCGCCTGGCTGCTACAGGGCGCTTGTCTGCTTCATGGCGCTCACCAAAGCATTCCGCCGATACGGGACATTCAGAGGGAACAGGGCGCTTACGCAAAATCTGGAGCTGCTTGCCCGAGAGGTGTAGTGAGCTAGAACCTCGCTCCTGGCGCTGAGGAGAGGAGAAACGCTCTGGATTGTCCCACTTGCTACACGAAGTTTGAGGACTGAAGGAAGGCTCCCTCATTCTCTTGTAAGGGAGATGCGGGGACTGATCTTTACCCAAGAGACGTCTCTTAAGCAGGCAAGATTCACCGGGAAAGTGATGAAGACGGCTCTTACGAGGTGAGGACTCCTCAGAACTTGACAAAAACCGGTGCACTTCCGAGACACCTTTCCAGCGGCTGTCTCTAGTCGCAACGTGGGATGCAACAGGCTGGACTAAGGGGACAACTGCCCGTGGGCAGACCCCACTGACCTCCCGTGGGCTACCGGTATTCCTCCTCCCAAGTAGCGGGGAGTATGGCAGGGACCAACGCCTAGGAGAATCAGCGGGACGAGCAGCTGCCTCCTCCACTGACACTTCACCTTTATCACTGTTTTCAAACTTGTCCATCAGGACATGCACTGATGCCCCTAACTGGGCCACTGTACTCACTACCAGATTCAAACGTTGCTCAAACTTATCCTCAAGGCTAATTTCCCGCTGGCTTTAGCAGCTGCTTTCCTCTTCCTAGCTTAGCTAAATGAGAATTTAAAGTCTTCCATATTTTGTTCTCCCCAATCCCTGCATTCATCACACGTCAGACTACTAGAGCAAACTTGTCCTCTACAACCAGAACAAAAGGTGTGAGAATTGTAAGTCAATTTTGTCATGTGGGTATTGCAGCCTTTACTGCAAGACTGGAAACTCGAACTACTAGTGTCGGACATATCCTAACTAGTTGAAAAGGTCAAAATCGTGAGTCAATATGAAAAAATGCTGAAAAGCTAAAAAAATACTTCACCAAGGAAGAAAATTACGAATCCAAAAAACTCTAAACTGCTGTAACAACACCAGGTGTTGATGCTACAAACAGCAGAAACAAATCGTCATGTTGACGATGTTGTTCCTCTTTCGTACCCCAAAAGTGGGCAGGGCATAGTCGCCTACACAAAACAAAAGATTCGCTACTGAGGAATTCAGAATTCTAACTGCCGCTCGAGTAGAAACTCTTAGCTAAGTAATTATTGGGTAAGTTAAGCTAAGTAATTATTGGGTAAGTTAAGCTAAGTAATTATTGGGTAAGTTACATATATAAAATATTTTTATGATAAAAAACATTTACTAATTGTCAAACATTAATATTACTGTAAACACAGCAAACTATCAACAAAGTGTATTCTTTTTTCAATGCATAATAAAAATTAAAAGGTACTGTAAACAGTCATTAACTTCCTAGAGTCTCCCCAAGTACTGTACAGAGAAAATGGGACTGCTTCAATACTGTATGACAGAAAATGGATGTACTTGAAAATAGGGGTCACTTGAATAGTTTTCAAACTTAGCTGTAAGCCATATATTACTAAGAGTAAAGTTGTAACATGACTTTGGGATGATATTAAAGTATTTTAGATGATAGTTTAAGGTATACATCTGGTGTCTGAACTAATAAAATAAGCAGTTATAAATGTTTTTAGAGGGGTGTCTGGTTTTTTAACTATTTAAATAGCCAATTATAAGCATTTTTAGAGAGGGATTTCAAGTACTTGCGGATTTTAGCTATTCGTGGGTGTTTGTGGTCCCTATCCCCCATGAATACCATGGGTTGACTGTATGCCTCATTTGGAAACCCAAAGTTTCTGTGTACAATACATTACCAAACTTTTTAGAGGCAACTATATGCTCACTAATATTATCAAGTAGTCCATGAATGCTTTGGTACATCACATGGCAGTGGCAATGTCTAAATTCCATTGGTCAAGGATTTTGCTCAACATCTCGAGCCAGTACAGTATGGTAAAATAAATCAATATGCTATGTCATACAGCACTGAAAACCATATTTAACAGTAGTAACAACAATATGAACATAACATGAACAGGTGTTTATAACATGCTAATCAAAATCCATGCAAAAGATATAGAAAATGTTTGAGAAATATGGTAAACAAGATTCAACACACCATAAAGGAAAGGTAAACTCCAGGATAGCATCTTCAAATGATCAAAGGATAGTAGTAATGATTTTGAAAAGCACGGTCAATGATAAATGTAAAGAAATGTTAAGGCTAAGGTAACTTCTTGATAAAGCCTGTTCAACACACCATTCGAAATGAACAGACAAAGAAAATACCATCAGAAGTCTGCTTGAGTGTACCTACAAACACGAGAACTCTACAAGACAAAGGGAAGCAATGGTAGAGATGCTATGTCACTGTCCAACAGTACAAAATACTTTGATTTTGTTGTGGCCTGCTCCTAGAAGAACTGCTTGCCATAGCTAAATTTCCTTCTACCCTAGACATGAAAATGAAAGGTGTACTACTGTATGCTCTGAGCTACACTACTGAACCCAGGTTTCACTGTTAGGTAGGGCAGCCAATCACAGAGCACCCTTAGAGTCACATGACTATACAGTACGTCACACATCACCTAACACTGGATCTCAGTCGCAAACCTGACTGACCTATGTGTAACTACATTACCACATGCATGGCCTATCAAAAACAGGTCAGATCTCAGAATATAAGCTGAATCCAAAACTCCTGTGTATATTTTTACCTTACACATGGTTCTCACATAACCCCTGGCAACTAACAGACTAGATACTGCCATGCCCTACCAGCCAAAGTCCACTAACAGCCAAACTATTGGTACTTAAGCTCTGGCTCAATCTTTGGAGTATATGGCTGTACTTCAATATCTCAATATATACCTATAAAGCCACTAATGAACTAATTACGACAATTAAGCTCTAGTTAACTTTCTCTTTAGAGCTCAAGGTCATCTTCAGTAGACCCAACATGGTTTTAGCATCAACCCTGGTGGTAAACATGCTAACTAGAGCCAAGCCTACCATGACAAAAAGCCACTAATAAACTATATACAGCATCTAGCACTATAGCTTTAAAGATCATTCCAACAGCATGGCAAACCCAGCACACTCCTTGCATATCATCCTTAACATCTACCAGGCTAAATACCCTGGTACATATGTCTATGGATGAAGTAGCAAATAAAAATACCATGAATCTTCACCTGCCCCCTTTCTCGTCAACTGAACCATATTTCTGGTTCCAGAGAGCAGACATACAATTCCACAACTGCAATGTCAAAAATTCATCAAAGACAGATTATGTCCTCATGGCTATCCCAGATACCATCTTCCCCACTTCGCTGCACACTGGTTGGAAGCACAAGGCGAGACGATTGCAGATGATTATCAACACTAGTTCTTAACAGCTGAATTCTTCCTACTACCAACCACCCATACAAGACGAGCCCTTGACCTCCTGAACACTCCACTTGGAGACACAATGGTGAGGGCATCCAGGGACAAACTTAAAGTCCCTGCTGATAATGCCAGAACTTGATGCAAATGGGAAACTGAAGAAAATTTACGTTGCAACCAACCAACAACAAGGATTCCCTCCCCAGTGCTGAGAGCACAACAAAGGCAGACCTACTAAGGAAAGCCAACGAATTGCTGGAAGCCTCCAGGGCCTCATAACACTCCACTAGTGACGTCTGCGAAGCCTGAGAAACTACAACCAGGACCAAGATGACAAGATGCAGATCAATTACATGCATAGGAGCCTTTAAAAGCCAAAACAGAAAGGGTGACCTCATCCACCAATGCTCTGCCCATACTTGATAAATTTTTGAAAAGCAAGACAGCCACCAAGGAAAATAATGAAGGTTGCCCTATCGCTAACGGACATCCATTCCACCAGATTCTATGTTGCTGACCACACCTCAGGCAGGAGGGTGCTGGTGGACACAGGTGCCTTTAAATCCATACTACCCACATCAAAGGAGCCCCATAGCATCATACAAACACTGACATTTCACCCTATACCTATTGGAAAAGCACTACTGGAACTTCACTATCACAGATGTTAACATGCCCCAGCTCAACACCAACTTCCTCAGGCACTACATGCTTACAGTGGGCATTACCCATCTTCATCTCTTGGACTTGGCCTCTTTCCAGATGGCCCCATTCGTGAAAAGCCCATAGAGCCCTACATATCTTCAGCTAACTGAGAATGGTACCCACCCGTCCAATGAGGAACTAAGAGTACTACAACAGCTGCCAAAGCATACAATAAAGACAAAAGCCCTTGCCCTGGGCACAGTACCACAACCAAGACCATAAAAACAAGTTACACATATACCATATATAAACCAGATAACTATAACCCATTCATAACAAGACACAATGAATGATGGGTGCTCCAAGTACTCAGTAACCCCCAACTTTCCAAAACTCAACAATCTAAATTCAAGGCGAGTGGATAGATGAATTGATGAGATACCTCCTATCCTTCCTCCCCAACATCATGCCAGCCATGGATAATGGGCCAAGGGTACTGCAGTTCTCCTATACAGTCTCAATATCAAGCAGATAAAAATTTGCAAACACTGACTTGCACCTCCAGAAGGTGGATTGCACAATTGTAGCAAGAGATAAGTCTCACTTGAAGGCCAGCGAAGTTGCTACTGCTCTAATTTCATGGGCTTTAATTTTGCAAATAGGCAAGTCTTTCTCTTGAGTCTTAATGTGAGACTCGGAAATTACGTCTCTCAAGAAGAACGCCAATGTGTTCTTGGATAAAGGACGGGCCAAGTCCTTAACTGAGCACCAGAGGTTAGGAGACGTGCCTCTGATTCTCTTAGTCCTCTCCAGGTAATACTTTAATGCTCTTATTGGACAATGAGGTTTCTCTTGGTCTGTAGGACCGAAAATGTCCATTAAACTCTTGATTGTGAATGAACAGGGCCAGGGATTGGCCGGCATTTCATTCTTCACTAAGAATCCCATAGTAAAGCAGCAGACCATGTCTCCCTGTGCAAATCCTACCTTCTTACTCAAGGCCTGCAATTCACTAGTCCTTTTAGCAGTAGCCAGGGTTACTAAAAAGAGGGTCTTTCTTGTCAGATCCTTGAGGGATGTGGACTGAAGAGGCTCAAATGGAAGGCCTGAAAGATATATTAAAACTACATCTAAATTCCAGGATACAGAATCTGACCTCTCCTGTTTCAAAGTGTCCAGTGATTTGACTAGGTCACCGATGTCTTTATCAGCAGACAGATCAAGGCCTCTATGTCTGAATAGGGAGTTTAACATCTGTAGCCCTTGATCATGGGTGTAGCTAACCCTCGGGAAGACCTTAAAAATAGACATTGCGTCTTCTGCACCAGTTGCAGAAGATTGCCCACTTGTTCTGATAGACGCTGGAAGAAGACTGGCGTCTACACCTTACAATTGCTTCCACAGCTGGCCTCGAAAAACCTTTTGCTCTGATAAGCTTCCTAACAGTCTGAAGCCTGTCAGAGCAAGAGTGGATAGTCCTTGGTGGAACCGGTGAAAGTGTGGTTGCTTGAGTAGATTACGGGAAATCTACCAGAAGACCGAGGAGGTCCGGAAAACACTCCTGTGGCCAAAAAGGAGCTACCAGGGTCTCCGACGTGTTGTCGTGTAAGAGAAATTTGCTGATTACCTCTCTCAGCATGCTGAATGGTGGGAAAGCATAGACGTCCAGGTTCGACCAGTCCTGGAGCACAGCATCCTTTGCCCAAGCGACAGGGTCCGGGGCTGGCGAACAATACAAGGGAAGTCGATGGTTCCTCGACGTTGCAAACAGATCTGTCGACGGCTTTCCCCACCATTTCCACAGTTCGTTGCACACCTGCGGATTCAGTGTCCATTCCGTGGGCATGACCTGTTTGCAACAACTCAAGTCGTCCGCTATGACATTTAGCTTGCCCTGTATATAGTGGGTGACAATTTTTGTGTGGTTTTCTTGTGCCCAGATGGGAAGTTCTCTGGCTGCTTGATACAGCAAAAAGGAGTGGGTCCCTCCCTGATCCCTTATGTAGGCCAGTGCTGTCGTATTGTCCAAGTGGACTACGACTGTGGTGTTGAAAGTCATTACTGCAAAGTGCTGAAGGGCCAAGTGTATTGCCTTCAGCTCTTTCACGTTGATGTGAAGCCCTCTCTCTGATTGTGACCATGTCCCTGATACTTCCTTGTCTTCTTCAGAGACCCCCAAACCCAAATCTGATGCGTATGAGTATAAGGTGAAGTTGGGGCTCAGAGGGCGTAGTGACTTCCCTTTTATGAATCTTCCTGTCATGAGCCCCCACCAAAGGTACTCCTTGATCTCGGGAGTGATCGGGAAGACAAACAAGTCCGGAAGGGTCTCCCTTCGCCAACTGGCCTTTAGGAAGAACTGTAACACTCTCGTGTGTAGTCTCCCTAAAAGAACAAACTTGTCTATGGATGAGAGGGTGGCCAGCAAACTCATCCACTCGTTGGCTGAGCATGGCAGTAGAGAGAGGGAGTTCCGAACTATCTGGATGCAGGATTGGACTCTCTTGTCGGACGGTAAAGCCTAGGTAACCAATTGGTTCTTAGCCACGTAAAATATATCTAATCCTTCGGGCCAGCCCTAGGAGAGCTGTTAATCAACACACTGGTCTGGTTAAACTAAGGTATATTTATTCCTCAGCTGCAAAGCCCCACTGATGTGGAGGTGCCCCTGGCTTCACTGCCACATCACTACGGCCAACATAAGCTTCACCAGAGGTAGTAACTTCCTGCTGTAGCTCTCTCACCAGGTAGGTTACAACAAACATTTTATCAATGTTAACTACTTTCTATTTCAAAATTCATCTTCATCTATGAATGTTTTTTTAAGTAGTATATGCCCATGTATCCAACCTCCTGTCAATGTGGGATTCAGCTATGTAGTTACTTGGTAAGTAACTTATATGAAAATGACAGTTTATGATAAAATAAAGTTGTTCCGACACGATATACAAACCATCGGTCCTTTACATTAGCAATTACTTACAGCAAAGCTGGACATGGCTGATAAATTCTTTAACAAGGTGGTTACGCAGTAGCTACCTTCAGGTAGGTGGGAATACCCGCCTGCCCGGATGTAAACATTCCAGTTTGCTTTCGGCTGTCATGCGTTGCAGACGTAGTATTGGATCTCTTTGCCTGACTGTCGTTGAGTTCTCTATTTATCCCAGTGGGATCTTTCTGTATTTTTGGGTATATTGTGCATGTGTTTGTATTTATTAATACTGTATACAAACCCATGATTTGTGATAGCCTTGCTTAGGCCGTCGTTCCCGTGTCTGTGTCTTGGATTTGACTATCAAGGGCGTATTTAGATGGGTGTAACCAAGTGGTAATGCTTCTCTTCCAGCAAGCCCTTTAGTTTTTTACTGAAGGCATTCCCCTGTAAGTTCAGATATTTTCGATTGGGACGTAATGACTTTGCTCCCCTTCACTGATCAGGTTCTTCACCCCTGTGCTGTGGAAGAGTTGTGGGAGGGTGGGGGGGTGAGATTACAGGCATCATCGGTGAGTTTCGCTGAAGATATGGAGGGCTCTATGGGCTTTTCACGAATGGGGCCATCTGGAAAGAGGCCAAGTCCAAGAGATGAAGATGGATAATGCCCACTGTAAGCATGTAGTGCCTGAGGAAGTTGGTGTTGAGCTGGGGCATGTTAACATCTGTGATAGTGAAGTTCCAGTAGTGCTTTTCCAACAGGTATAGGGTGAAATGTCAGTGTTTGTATGATGCTATGGGGCTCCTTTGATGTGGGTAGTAAGGATTTAAAGGCACCTGTGTCCACCAGCACCCTCCTGCTTGAGGTGTGGTCAGCAACATAGAATCTGGTGGAACGGATGTCCATTAGCGATAGGGCAACCTTCATTATTTTCCTTGGTGGCTGTCTTGCTTTTCAAAAATTTATCAAGTATAGGCAGAGCATTGGTGGATGAGGTCACCTTTTCTGTTGTGGCTTTTAAAGGCTCCCATGCATGTAATTGATCCGCATCTTGTCATCTTGGTCCTGGTTGCAGTTTCTCAGGCTTCGCAGATGTCACTGCCAGGAAAGCCAGAAGCAGCGACTGGGGCGACCAGAACAGCTGGGCAGGTGGAGGAGGCAGGACAGGTCGAGAGCCAGGGAAGCCAGGAGCCTCGACTGGGATAGCCAGAGCAGGCGCAGCCAGGATATCCCGAGAGCCAGCAAAGCCAGAAACATCAGGAGCAGGAACCATAAGATGAGGCACGGAAGAGGTCACCGTCATGGAGGGTCCTGGCTGGGACAGCAGGGCCACGGAGATGCCAGGAGGCAGAGGCACAGTATGCTGGGACGCCGGCACAGTGGTCACCTGGGTTCCCAGGTGAGACAAGACAGTCACTTTCATTTTGATGAGAGCTGTCATAGTCACAGTGCTTGGTGGCAGCGGTAGCCGCGGCATGGGTTACCATTGGAGCCCCAGTCACATGGGCAAGGAGACCCCCCAGTGATAGGATGCCAGGGAGACCCAGGTGGAGCCAGGTAGATGTCAGATCTGTAGCCTGCCCCCAAGAGAAGCCTCTACTGCCAAACCTGAAGAAAAAGTCGAGTCAATGGAGGGTGTCTCTACTTGCTCCAAGGGAAAAATTCCCCTCAGGATGGGAAGTGGCTCCCAAGAAGAGGTCGTCCTGATCATTCGGCGCGCCCCCCCCCATTGTTCCATGCCTGACGAAGCGAGTGAAGACGACGAAGGGGAGACTCTCCTGAAGGAGAGGCAGCCAGAAGGGGAAAGCTTGCAAGGAGAAAGAAACGATCCTGAAGGATTAGCCACCAAGGGAGTCATCGAGGGAGTATATCCCTAGATGACGCCTTGGAAGGCTTCCTCCGGTAATGTTTCCTCCCCTCAAACTTCAACCACTGCTCAGCCGACCAGGAGCAACACTCGGCACAAGTAGATAACCGTGAACACACATGCCCCCTGCAAAAGGAGCAAAGGGTGTGCAGGTCCACATCAACATTAGGCCTATAGATACTGCACATCTTCCTGCCAACCCCATGACACAAACGCTGGGGGAAGGTGACTTACGAGGTTTATTTCCTTCATGGGCTTGAATATTGAAAACAAACACACAAAGTAATCACAGCATGGAAAAATTAAAAGATCCCACTGGGAAAACAGCTCAACAGCATTCAGGGCAGAGAACGAGAAACACGTCTGCATTGCACAACGGCCAAAAGTAAATTGGAATGTTTACATCCGGGTAGGCGGGACTCCTGCCTCCCAGACAGTAGTGGTTAACTGCCTAACCACCTTGTTCAAAAGTTCAAGGGCCATTTCCAGCTTTGCTGAAAGTAATTCCTAATGTAAAGGGCCCATGGTTTGTATATTGTGTCAGAACAACTTGAAGTTATAAGTTTTAAGGTCACTTGAAATCAGCGATAATACTTCACCAAAATCCGATTAGACAACCACCAAATAATGGAAAAGCTGCCGCAAATATCCAATGTTTACATCGTGAGCGGCAGAAACAGAATGAGGTTGTCTGCTAAGTTGTTCCTGGTACTGTACTCCCATTAGTGGGCAGGACTGTCACCTACACTAAACTTTAAAGCGTTGCCCGTGGATTTTTTAATTTAATTTGCCGTGCGAGTTGGAACTATAGCTATGTAATTACTTGCTAAATTACTTATATAAAATGGATATTTCCATTATCTGGTAGGTCCCTAGATGTATTAATCTGGATATGAGAGGGGTACTGTATCTCTACATACATGTCATCCAAAATTTGTCAAAAACCTTTTGACGGCCTCGCATCAGTACTACTTTGTACATTCCTTTTGGTGTTTTGTTTATATATTGGAGTTTTATTGCTTTGTTCTCGAGTCTTATTAATATATTCAAAAAGGAAAGCTTACTGAATTCTGTCATAAATTTACTGTTACCAAGATACAAATTGATGAATGTTGTCACTCGCTAAGACCTCTCCTAAGTTCTATATTAGTATTCTGATGTAAATGCGAGTGGAGCTCCCAACTGGATGGCTGGATTATTTTTAAATGTCTTGTTATTTTTATATGGAAATGTGAAAATATGGACAGTGATGAAACCTGATGGATTGTTTTGTTCTGTGTTTCCCTTATCATGCTAGATTTCGGAATTCCAGCATTGCTTAAAAACCCAGGTTAATTTTAGTCACGGTCCTTTGCGTCAAATGTGTTCCTTAGATTATTTCAGTTGTACTGCAAAAATATTTTTAGCATGTGTTTTGAACATTTCTGGCATCCATTTTAATAGCAATTAGTAATCTTAAAAGATACTGGACCTACTTCTATCTTAAAATCAAGAGGGGAACACAGTGAGAACCAAGTTTTGGGGTGAGGGAAATTACACAGCAAAATGCATATTTCTGCAAGTTCTGATTCTGATTAAAGCTAAGATATTGAATGTTTTCAGAATGACACCAAACACTAGGTAAGCATGAACCCTGTGATCTAGGTTATGTGTGGTGGGGGGGGGGAACCCTTCAGCATCCTAAGCTAGGTTAGGTTATGTCCAACCCAGTTTTTTTTTAATTAAGTGTCCTAAGTTAGGTTAGGTGGGGTCCAAGGAGGGCAAAGACCCCCTAACCAGGTAAGATCCCATTGACCCAACTTAGGTTAGGTTAGAACACATCCCTGTATTTTGCTTACTTTGTGTCTTCCTCCTCTCTAAAAACCCAATTTCCCACTGTGGTCCCCCATAGCTGAGGGCTATAGGGAGGGGGTGGGGGAGGAGGCCCAGTGTCTCTAGAACAGATTTGCCACTAGACTGATTATTAGAAATGTTCAAAACACTAAAGCAAAGGAAAACCATATTTTCTACTCTGGAATACGTTAATGAGTAGAGTATAGACTAAAATATAGAGTTAGGCCAAAGACCAAGCCCTGGGACCTACAAGGTCATTCTGCGCTGAAAAGGTAACTGAGAGTTGAAAGGTTCCAAGGGTTTAACAGAAGGAAAACCTCTCAGTTGCTCTATGAGTAAGGGAGAAGGTGGATTGATTGATTGATTATGAAATTTAGGTGAAAGTAACAAGGCAGAAAATATGAACGGAGGTATAGTCAAAGGAATGAGAGGGGTTGGAGCTAGCGGCTGAAGGGATGCTGCAAAGAACCTTAAGTAATAAACATCACTGATGGCACTAACCCCTTACAGGGGGCGATATGTTAATGGTTTAACTAAAAATTTACCACCTGTCTCTTTTTAAGACGGGAGGTCTGTAATTCTTCAAACTTCCCTGCTGCACATAGGTTAAGCAGCCAAGTTCAACAGCTAATCACAAAGTATACTCTAAGTCACTTGCCTATATGTCATGGCAAATGTGTTCCTAAGATTATTTCAGCTGTACTGCAAAAATATTTTTAGCATGTGTTTTGAGCATTTCTGACATCCATTTTAATAGCAAATTAGCAATCTTAAAATATACTGGACCTACTTCTATCTTAAAATCAAGAGGGGAACACAGTGAGAACCAAGTTTTGGGGTGAGAGAAATTACACAGCAAAATGCATATTTCTGCAAGTTCTGATTCTGATTAAAGCTAGGATATTGAATGTTTTCAGAATGACACCAAACACTAGGTAAGCATGAACCCTGTGATCTACGTTATGTGGGTGGGTGGGGGGGGGGACCCTCCAGCATCCTAAGCTAGGTTAGGTTATGTCCAACCCAGTTTTTTTTTTAATTAAGTGTCCTAAGTTAGGTTAGGTGGGGTCCAAGGAGGGCAAAGACCCCTAACCAGGTAAGATCCCAATGACCCAACTTAGGTTAGGTTAGAACATATCCCTGTATTTTGCTTATTTTGTGTCTTCCTCCTCTCTAAAACCCCAGTTTCCCACTGTGGTCCCCCATAGCTGAGGGCTATAGGGAGGGGGTGGGGGAGGAGGTCCAGTGTCTCTAGAACTGATTTGCTACTAGACTGATTATTAGAAATGTTCAAAACACTAAAGCAAAGGAAAACCATATTTTCTACTCTGGAATACGTTAATAAACAGAATATAGACTAGAATATAGAGTCTAGGCAAAAGGCCAAGCACTGGGACCTGTAAGGTCATTCTGCACTGAAAAGGTAATTGAGAGTTAAAAGGTTCCAAGGGTTTAACAGGAGGTAAACCTCACAGTTGCTCTATGAGTTAATTGTTAGGAGAAGGTGGATTGATTGATTGATTATGAAATTTAGGTGGAAGTAACAAGGAAGAAAATATGAACGGAGGTATAGTCAAAGGAATGAGAGCGGTTGGAGCTAGGGGCTGAAGGGACGCTGCAAAGAACCTTAAGTAATAAATATCACTGATGGCACTAACCCCTTACGGGGGGGGGGGAATACGTTAACGGTTTAACTAAAAATTTACCATCTGTCACTTTTTTTAAGACGGGAGGTCTTTAAATCTTCAAACTTCCCTGCTGAACATAGGTTAAGCAGCCAAGTTCAACAGCCAATCACAAAGGATACTCAGAGTTTGTTGCCTATACGTCATGTGGTTCACTTGATGACACTAGATCTCAGTTGAATGCCCGTCCAAATGACTCACCTGTAACCGCATTTCCGTCCACACGTCCAACCATAAACTTGCCAGATCCCGGTAATAAACCAGCCGACTCAATGCTACCACGTATATTTTTACCTTACAATATCAGGATCATTACGCTAGGTGTATCAGGGAAGAAATGAATGTGTAATAATAGGCCTGACTAATATAACTAGGCTACGTTTTAGCAAAGGGTGGGGACAGTTCCTAGAGTTAGATCCAGCACCAGACTGTCTGGCCACTCCTTGATGATCCTGTATTTTCTAATAGCAGTCTCAAAGGGCACTTGGCGCTTCAGCCAACCAACCGCCTATCTCTTAAAATTCCGTTTCTTCAGAGAGAATACTGCTGGCTGAGTGGATTGGTTATGGAGAGAGTATGGCAAAGGAGGCTGTTGGGTCTGGTGGTAAATGACTCAAAAACGACCAGAGAAATCTTCAGTGCTTGAAGATCCCCATAGGAATCAAAACACCCAAAAGAAAGAAAATCTAGACTGAGCCCTCGAGATACTCCTTGTAGCCTGGAAAAGTGGAGAATGATCCTGTTCATTAACAGTTGCAACTGAGGGTTCCTTTCCCAGTGGAACGGCACAGATAGCCTATCTTACTTAAACATTGGGGTTGTTAGGCCTCCAATCCTTGACTTGCCTTTCTAGAAGTTGGCTAAATTGCGATTTTTTTTTACTGATGTGACAGTTACTATACATTCAAGTAACTTACTTGGGCTGTGTTCACAAAAACAAAAACCTTTTCACTAAGGCAACTGCATATCTTGTTCAGAGAAGAAATGTTAATTTAGCCACAAAAGGACCTACGTTCGTATCCCCTTCACAGTGTCAATGTTGGTGTCATGCAAGAACCTTTCAAGGTGTTCCGTTAGGTTAACTCACCTAGTGATATAATGAAGACATTTCTTTTTATATTTTACAAAATACTAGCAAGAATTAGCCTCGTGGCGGCCGTGGTAAAAAAAAAATTGGCGTAGAACTAACTATTAGCTGTGCATCGGGTATTAACTTGGAAACTGACATTTTCTATAGTATTTTGGTTGCTTATCAAGAATTCTGCGTTATTCTTTGTCGCTCGACTGTAATTAACCTCAGAGCTTATTATATTTTTGCTACTGCGCATGAGCAGAGTTATAGGATAACTTTAGGTAAATAGCGGCATTTCGTACACGGGGGTCCTGGAGACGGAGGGCCCCGCCTAAGTAACGCGGTCTATTATGTTAGGTTACATGTAGGGTATGTTAAGTTAGCATGGTTCCTGTTATAATCAATTTCTTTAGCAATCCCTTCTCGAACATATGGCTCCCTAATGTCTCTCGTATTCGCGGAACCGTTCCATACAGTCCGTGCGGTGCTAATATATCCTTTCTGTGTCTTCTCGGCCATGAAAATTTCAACACAAGACAAAGGTCACCCTTGTCCAAGATCAACCTTTGCAGTAAACTAAATGGTTTTTTCTGTCCATGTATTCTGACAGACAGTATGTTTTAATTATGAAAACTTGTAAAGGGTCTCAATAAATTACCTTCTACACGAGGCATCCTCAACTCTCTTAGCCTATCAATTCTATAGTAAGCATTTTCTAGGGTCCTGTTTTCATATACAGGCCTCCCTTGGTCTCGTTGGCCTCAAACTTCTCACAAACCTGTTTTATCACAAACATTCTCTTTCTTACCTAAACATACACTGCTCCTTCTCTGTTAAACCTTATGGTTTTATCTTACTTTCTCACTCAAAGTCTTACTACACTCCCCTGGTATATCAAGTAATGTTAGGTCTCGATAATTCCAAGTCCCCCTTTTAATTATATATGGAGAAATAATTATTCATCTCACCTATTCTTTACGAATCTCTCCCTCACCAAGACATACCCACCCACTCTGGTTAGCCATCCTTTCATACTAAGTATCTCGGGTTGAGGTTTCTAGACCAATGCCTTTTTTAAAAAAACACTAATAAAATCCGCTATAGTTGTCTGTCTACCTAGTACATTCACTAATTAGCTTAACAGAGGCACAGCTTGTTTTCAATGGAGCTTGCCTATCAGTTGTCCTCGTTAAGGAATCAAAACTAGGACCTCTCGCTTGATATGCTAGTAAGCCTAGTATATACCAGTAACACCATGATAGCCAACATGTATAGGTAAAAGTTCGTTTCCGGTCCGAACCCCAATTCCACGTGAGGGCTAGTACTAAACACGGCGAAACAGTGATTCATCTACGCTGTTTCTCCGTGTTTAGTTCTAGCCCCTGGGGGACCAAATGTCACTTCAAACGGTCCCAAAGTGCATTTCGCAAATTTGAAACTTAGAAAAATCCTCAATTATTTACATATATTTTATCGTGTATAGATGTTCGGACTGGAAACGAACGAACATTATCCCATATATATATATATATATATATATATATATATATATATATATATATATATATATATATATATATATATATATATATATATATATATAACGCTACAAATGTCCTTTAATATCCAGTTCACTCTACCTCGGAGATAATATATTTTCTTACATGTTACCCGAAGGGAAAGTTTTTTTAGTTGATGAGAAGTTCGTCGTCTCGTGGGCTCGAACCACGGAAGAACAAGAACTCAGGACTACTTCGGGTATTTTTTAGTTGACGAACTTATTATCGACTAAAAAAATCCCCTTCGGTTAACATATATGAAAATATATTACTTCTGAGGTAGAGCGAATTGGAAATTAAAGGACATTTGTAGCTTAATGCTTGTATATGAATCACAGTGATGTGATAAAATTCATGTGTGTGTGTATATATATATATATATATATATATATATATATATATATATATATATATATATATATATATATATATATATATACAGTGTTAACACTTCCTCTTAATTTTGGTACTCTCCTCTCTCTATATATGGTGCCTATTTTAGGATGAAACAGTCAATTAAATAACACAGCAAAGCCTTCAAAATTACAGTTATAACTAAGCACATTTATATATATATATATATATATATATATATAAGGTCCTTGGTTAAACAGATACGTGAACACATGCATATGTGATGGTGTAATGACTTCGATACGGTTCGAAGGCAAAGCCTTCAAGGAATCGTAAACTTGTGCTGGGACATTGACTCCTAGTGAGGACGTTGAGGTTAGTCACCTCTACCAGCGAGGAATTTCCTCTTCTCCCCGACACACAATTGATCATCTTCAAGATCGTCATTGCAATCTATAAAGAGACATAATCAGTCTGTCCCAAGTTTGTTCTTTTTTTTAGGAATTACCGAAGACCTCCGCCCACCAGCCTTCCTTTGAAACCTGGTCAATGGGATGACATCGCAGACCGTCAGTCAACTCTCTTGAGTAGTCGAAGAATAGAAGAAAGAGCGCCGAATAATGGTCGAATGCGTCATCGTCTGCGAGGCATTCCAACGCTGTCGGCCCCTGATTAAGAAAAGAACGCTCCTCCCCCGGACTGGATGACCACCGTTTTTTCCAGCAAATGGTGGATTGTTTGCTGGAACCAGAAGGGTCCTTTCTATTGTCAAGGGCTTTTTCCAGGATGCCAGTACCAATTTCCAAAGAACGGTGAGTTAGCGAATTCCTCAAGCCTTTTTCAAAGGGATTTTGCCAATACGTGAGGAAGGCTGGGTTGGGGGAGCAGTAACCAAGGGGTTGGTCATGGACGGATGGAGAAGGGACGGGAGGTTAGGGAACAGGGTAAGGCGGGAAAGAGTTCTTGGGTAAGAACCTATTGTAAGGCCAACTCCCTCTATCTTCATTATGTCCACATCCTTTGTTTGTTTGGCCGTTGTTAGCCATTGTTTTGTGGGCCTTTATAACCAAGGGAGTCGATTATAGAACAGGGTATGGTGTGCGAGTGCCCAAGCTTGTGTTAACATTACACGTAATACGCTCTGCCACTCGGTGGAATTCAGTTATGGAAACTATAATATTCAACCTGCAAAATCACGAGTATATAAAAACGAACTGGAACACACCAGCAAGCACCAACTAATTCTAATTTTCGAGTGAATGTTAGTCATTCAAGGCATTAGAGAACTTACCAGTCGAATTAGGGATCCCAAGACATTTTCTAACATAAGACAAACACACACATGTACTAGCAAAATATACCAGAACAAAAATACCAGAATGATGCATATGGGCACAAGTACTATCAAAATAAGGTTAACAAGAGCTAGTGCAAAAAAAACATATCCCAGATAACACTATATGTACAAGCACCAGCAAAATAGAACAATTACCGCCTTCAGCTGGATGACTTGATAAGCAAACCTTTCCATGTGGACCTTTTCTCTTATAGGGTCTATTAGGTACCATACTTCCTAATATAAGGAGAGAATAAAATCTAGCTTAAATAGTCAAATGCTAGGCATTCAGATTTAGTTATGTAACTCACATGTAATTTCTGTGGCATGGAAAGATTAAGTACAATCTTAATGTAATCTCTTAATCTCGTTTATGAAACTGAATGTTCCACTGATGTCTCATGTACTGCACTACCGTTATGGAATAACCTAAAATTTACTAATGTTTAGCACTCAGCTTGAGTGTTCTGCCTTTCTTTTGGATGTAAATCACTGGTTAAATAAAATAAATGACGATACCACATGCATATAGTTAATAAGGATGGTCAAATCTTCATGAAACGCCTTAAATCTTAATGGGAAACTCAGTCAGTTAATTCTTTTAGAGAATAAACTTGATATGACGTGAAAACCGGATGAAGACGTCAAATAATGATCATCATCTATGGGGTTCTAAACAAATATAAGGTCAAAAAACTGCCAAAATAACAAAGTGAGAACTCAAAAAGAGCTCTTTGCCACGCAGTGCTGCTATCGAGTCCAGGGTTGGAACTCAAGTTGTTATTCAGTGTGTGCATATTGTCAATAGCAGGTCAGACTGAGCTGGGAATGTCGCATCTGCTTCCTGAAAAGTGCAGTTTCATATTTAATCCTATGAACCCTCGGCCAAAGGACAGAAGAGGAACCTAATGGTCACTCGACGCTATGAGAAAAGGATAGCCCAGTGATCTCGACTGGTTAAAGCCATTAGCAAGGACCTGGCTTTAAAAATAATTGGTTTATAGGGTACCCTCGGACGGCAGAGCACGAGTATTGGAGCTGGAATGTAGTTTTATGTTATCAGTCATCGTACAGCATTTTCGACTGCAGTTGCAGCGCATAACAAGTGCGTAACTAAACTTGTTCATGTTTACTGATGTTAAAGAATGAACTAGCAAAAAAAAGTTGCGCTGTTTTTTAACATTTAAAAACAAAAAATCACTCTCCTTTTCTGTGTACGTATGCGCGTACGTGCTCCCTTGAAATCTCCCCTGTTGAGGGAAGATTTGAAGAATATAAAAAGGTCACAATAGATGTTGTAAAAGCTAATTATTTGAAGGAGAGGATGAGATGTGTAGCTTATTCACTGTTATGTAGAACATAAAAAGAAGAGCGGCAAAAAAATAAAATCGGGATACACTTACTGGATGGATAATTTTTATAACTACAGTAATTGGTTGCAAGTACTGATAATGGTATCGATGTCAACAACGAATGTAGGCGATGGAAAAGTATTTTTCGGTACTTAAGAAATTAACAGCAGTAACAGTGGTATTACTGGCCATAACTAAACCGCACATCCATCGTTAATGGAAATCCAGAAAGAATGACACTGGGACTTTTGAGTAAAAGTGCTTCCAACCAGAAAACACACCAGAATGTTGGGGAGAGAGAGAGAGAGAGAGAGAGAGAGAGAGAGAGAGAGAGAGAGAGAGAGAGAGAGAGAGAGACGCTCATCAGTGGGAGTGTCTTTATGACCAGTGACTCTGCAAAAGATCTCAATCGATAAGAAGGACATTCTTTAACTTTGCCATCTTATTTTACAGTCATTTTCTGCAACGTACTGGGCCTCAGCCACAGGAAAAATACACGACGAAGCTAAAGAGATGATTTTTTCTTTTTCGTGTTCACGAGTTGAATTACAAGCCGCTCGTACAGGTGCGGGCCTGCGTGTCTATTTGCAATTGCAGCTTACGTACAGAAATACTTATATATGTATATATATGAGCTCGCTCGCGCGCACACACATACACATACATACACACACACACCTGCGGTGAGGTGTAACATTTTTTTATACAGAGAGGATATACTATTCAAAATTACATGATCTGGATTACTTCTATTGGCAAATAATAAGCATATCATTTTGTTTCCTTTAGGACAGGCTTAAACACCTTTAAAGTCAGTACGTTTTACTTATTTATTTTAAAATAAATAAATAGATCTAGTCCATACATTCCTAGTCTGGTATGTATATTTTTACAAAAACTTTTTTTGTGAACCAGCCTGGTCTAAAGGATGGCAAAAAGATAGGCTTTATTATTATTATTATTATTATTATTATTATTATTATTATACAGAAGATGAATCCTGTTCATATGGAACAAGCCCACAAAAGGGGCCATTGACTTGAAATTCAAGCTTCCAAACAATATGGTGTTCATTAGGAAGGAGTAAGAGGATGTAAAGGGAAATACATAAAGAAGAGATTCCACTTATTATAAAAAAAGAAAAATAATAATGAATTAATAAATACATAAAAATGTATTAAACGCAAGGAGAATAATATTAGGGTAGTAATGCATTGTATCTTTGCTTGAGCTTCTGAAGTTCCAGTTACACAACATCCTCTGGGAGACTGTTCCACAATCCAACGGTGTGAGGAATAAAGGACCTCTGGAACTGAGAAGTTCGACAGCGAGGCACATTTACTGCATACTGGTGCTGCTGCTCAGCAAATCTTGTTTCTCTCGGCAGATAAAGGGGATCAGGAATCAATTGTGAATGTGAAAGATCTCTGTTGAAATACAACTTATAAAAAAGTGACAAACAAGAGGCCATCCGTCGATGGTCCAAGTCATAACTGCTACTAATAGGAAACAGAAACCTATCACCACGAATCACTCTGTCTAAAAAGATAAATCTCTGGCAGAAGCAGACATCCACACCACAACAACAACACCGGAGAAAAGTATTCTAGTAAAGGAAGCGCATACTACCTACAACAGGTTGCACTGATTTTATCACTGTTATAAATATATGAGGCCTTACGAACAATAGTTCTTCGTTGGCGGGGTGGGTAGAGCTCTCGGCTAGCACGCTGTTGGCCCAGCGTTTGACTCTCCTACCAGCCAATGAAGAATTAGAGGAATTTATTTCTGGTGATAGAAACTCATTTCTCGCTATAATGTGGTTCGGATTCCACAATAAGCTGTAGGTCCCGTTGCTAGGTAACCAGTTGGTTCTTAGCCACGTAAAATAAATCTAGTTCTTCGGGCCAGCCCTAGGAGAGCTGTTAATCAGCTCAGTGGTCTGGTTAAACTAAGATATGCTTAACAACTTTTTCTTACGAACAATACCTAACTTTCATGCAGGATTTACTGAAACTTTCATTAGATGTTTCTTAAAAATTATGAGTCAAAAGTTACACCTAGAATAGTTAAAGCTTCAGACTCATTCAGAAAAGTTCCATCCACCTGAAGGGGAGGATGGGGTGGGAAATCTGTACAAGATCTGCTAATCAATAGTGTTTTTGTTTTACTGGAGTTCAGTCTCATGTCCCACCGACTACACCATTCACTGATCTGGTCCATGTCCCAACTGAGGCCGAGGGCAGCTTCATTTCTCGGAAGTGGAGACTTTACTACAACCACAAGTGTTACATCATCAGCATACTGAATAATCTTGTTTTCCAGGCCAACAACCATATCACTTGTATACACTAAAAATAACAGTGGACCAAGAGCACTACCCCGTGGAACTCCAGACAAAATAGTCTTGGTTCACTAAAGATCCCATCCACAGCAACTCGCTGCTGCCTACCTGTAAGGAAATCTTGAAGTAATCTTAAAAATTATCCACCCACTCCAAGATTCTAAAGTTTATAAATAAGTGCCTTGTGATTTACTAAATCGAAAGCAGCAGATGTTATTTTTCAGTGAGAATGAACCCAGACTGGACGTGTGCCTCATGACTTACAGGGTGTGGGAACAACACAGTAAGCTGACAGGATGGCACCAACTCCCGTGACACACCTGCATCCCAGACCGGGGTTCTCATGTCATTCTTCGTAGCAACACATCAAGCCAGCAGGATGGCGCAGACTTCTGTGACACACCTGATCTTTGTCTATATAGAAGGTATAAAGTCTAAAATCGAATGCATGTGCATTACTGGTCTGTTAGTTACTATGTAAATTTCCTGGCTGCTGATTGGTCAGCAGTTCATATAAATACCACTGTAGTTTATTAATAAAAGTATCATTTTCAAGATCAACGTCTTGTCTCAATTATCATCCTGCTAAAGTGGTGACCCCGCCACACCAACAGCCAGCAAAAATGCCTGAGACATCTGGTGACAACACATCACCCTCCCCTCCTGCCATTCCTGCCAATACCATCGCTTAAGTCAAGCTTCCGACCTTCACACCAACTAACGCCTACACTTGGTTCCATCAAGCCAAAGTCACACTTTGAATCAAGGACATACAGTCCTTCCTTGTCGACCAAGGCAGATTACCAGGGGAGATTACCTCTTCTCCCAGCTAACAGAGTGGCTGGACACTGAAGGTACCGATGTTATTCAGTATGAAAACCTGAAGGAGTTCCTAATAGACAGATTCACGCCATCCCCAGCCATTCGTGTAAAACAGATCTTAGACGTAGCACAGCAACCCTTAGGTGATCAACGCCCATCAGCTGCCCTTTTCAAGATGAAAGCCCTAACCCATCTTCCTCCTGCAGCAGATGGTTCTCCCAAATCAATTGACATCTTCAAGGCACTCTGGCTGCAGCACCTATCAACGTCAGTAAGGGCAACACTCACCAACATTGATGACACAGCCAATGATACCCTCACCACCCTAATAGACAATTTGATGGGCGCCCATGCTGCTGCAAACTGCTGCCATGCCCACACCTTTGTCACCCATCAAGGAACATCCAATCCTTCATTGACAGACAACTTCTTAATGCCACAGAGACCACCATGGCCATCAAACCCCTGCAAACTTCCAAGACAAACCCTCGCCACCCATTCTGCCTTCAGAAACCCAAGGGCGCCAACCACACGCAGCAACAATCGCTGCCATTTCAGCTTTGCTAATACCACAGAACATTCAGCCCTGCCACCAAGAACTGCCTCCCAGGATGCCCATGGCCAAAAAGAGCGTGAAACGGCTACTGCCACTCACAGTAGCCGTAGCAGGTGCATATCCCTCAACCAGGGGCCATACTAATGTATATATGTATATGAATCCAACCATAATCCTGATGTATCCAGTCCTATGTGCTCTATCAGCACCTCTGTCTTTTTTATCCTTGATTCTGCCACAGGTACTCGCTTTTTGGTCGAGACAGGGGCTTGCCGTTCCCTTCTGCCTGTATCCAATCAACCAACCAAACTCCCACAGCCATACGATGCCCAACTCACAGCTGCCAACGGCTCTCCCATCCTTACCTTCGTTCAGAAGCATCTTGCCTTCAACCTCGGCGACAGAAAGTACCACTGGCTGGTTTATTGTTGCAGACATCCTATTACCTCTCCTCGCGGCGGACTTCCTGGTGCACCACCAACTTGCCATGGATGTTGCCAACAGTTGCCTCCTCGATGCTACCAATCTGTCCACAACACCCATCGCTGCCGCCCCCATAGAACTCGCCCTCCACGTTGCCGATTCCAAAGATGAGTTTGTGTACCTGCTCGCCACATGCCCAAATGTTTTCAAACCTGAACTACAGCAATCTCATCAAATCCCTGCCAAGCACAGTATTTTCCATCACATTAAGACCTCAGGCCCTCCTGTACGTTCCCGTTTGCAATGCCTGCCATCCGAAAAACTCGCTGCTTCAAAGAAAACCTTCGCAGAGATGGAGAAGATGGGTTTGTGTCAAAAGGCATCTAGTTCTTGGGCATCTCCCCTCCACACAGTAATAAAAAAGGATAGCACCCTACCCCCATGCGGGGACTACAGAAGGCTGAACGTGATCACCGAGGCTGACCATTACCCTCCCCCTAACATCACATATGTGACCACCTTCCTACACAGCACAAAAATCTTCTCAAAGCTGGACCTTCTCAAAGGTTACTTACAGGTCCCCATGAATCCCGAAGACATCCCGGAGACAGCCATCACAACGCCCTTCGGCACCTTCACCTTCAATTACTCCTACTTTGGCCCCTGCAATGCAGGAGCTACTTTTCAGAGCCTGATGGACGGCATCCCTTCCCTTCTGTGTCTTTTACATCGACGATATTTTAATTTTCTCTGCATCAAAGGAAGAGCACCTCCACCACCTGCACACTGTCCTCCAACACCTGCAAGAAAATGGCCTTGTCATTCGATATGACAAATGCTCCTTCACCACCAAGAGGGTAGAATTCTTGGGGTACCTCATAACACCTGAGGGTGTCCAGCCTTTGCCCGAGAAGGTGGCAGCTGTTAGGAAGTTCCCCATCCCTACCACCGTCAAGGGTCTCAAAATAGTCTCGGTAATTGGGCGGCTACTTGGAAATCTTAGCTTAATGATAAATAATATTGCCAAGACCAAGAAGAACATTCTTTATTGTAATTTTATTGATTCTCATCCTTGTCGGTTTTTTCAGCCTGATGATGAGGTTTTATACCTCGAAAGCTCGTACAATAAAGAATGTTCTTCCTGGTCTTGGCAATATTATTTATCATTAAGCTAAGATTTCCAAGTAGCCGCCCAATTACCGAGACTATTTTGAGACGTTATAACCGCTCGACGTTACAGCTGTTTAGATGGACTGAGAAGGTTCGTTATAGATCCAAGAAGATTGAGGAAGACATACGATATCTGAATACTTGCAAGGATTACCGTGTTATTCCTAATTTCATTAAATTTAAGGTTTATTCCAGGGATTTCCACAACACGAAAACTTATCTCTCATGGCAGTTTAAACTTTTTAGACTTTGAGGTTAGAGCACAAAACGAAAGAAAGAGGTAGTTTTAACAGATTTGTCTTCACTAGATAGGATTTAAAGAATAACCTTTCTTTTTGGATTTTAAGTGTTTGTCGTCGATTTTAGATTCCAACGTTGAGAAAAAATTGGCTGTTGTTAGGCTTACACGCAGTAGAAAGTTAAGAAATCTCGGTGTTGACGTTAATAAGAAAATAGATAGTAGTAAAGTTCTTTTTAATTTTTCTAACAGAAATTTAACAACAGATGAAAAGGAAGTTCTTTCTCTTGGTCTTGATTTTGCTTTGATCCCCATGAAATTCAATTTCTTTAAGTATTTTTTAAGTTTTGAAAAACTATGTTCAACTTTGAGAGGCTGTGACATTTTTGGCAGTGAAACCCTTACTTCACTTTTTAGCAAAATCTCCGTAATTGCAAACGATACCTTCAAAAATTCTAATCGAAAAAAGGAGGGTGACAATCAGTTAAATAAAGACAGAATCAATATTTTACGTAACCTTAAGAACGATAATAGTATAGTTATTACCAAGCCAGATAAAGGTAGGGGTGTTGTATTAATGAATAGGTCTGATTATTTAGATAAAATTAATGTAATACGCTATGACAGTACAAAATTTAGGATTTTAAATGTAGATATTGCGAGTCACATTTTGAAATTAGAAGACAAACTAAATAGGTTGCTTAGAGGTCTGAGAGATAAGATTGGGGAAGCTACATATAGCTCTTTATTTGCTTCAGAGTCTAAGCCTGGTTATTTGTACAGTCTACCTAAGGTACATAAAATAGGAAACCCTTTAAGACCTATTATTTCCTCAATTGGTACTTTTAGTTATAACCTGCCTAAGTATTTGGTTCCAGTTTTAAACCCTCTAACTTTAAGTGAATTTAACATCTCTAATTCTTCCAAATTTGTTAAAGAATTATGCTCTTTCAATTTTAACCAAGATGTTGTAATGGCTAGTTTCGATGTAACCTCTCTTTTCACCAATATCCCACTAAGAGAAACAACCGACATTATTCTTAATAATATATGTGAAAACCATTTATCAGTGTTTGGACTTAATAAAATAGACTTGCAAAAATTATTACATTTAGCAACTGCTGATGGCATTTTTACTTTTGATGGTTGTTACGAACCGAGGTTTTCGGCCCTTTAAGAAAAACACAGGATCTAGATGGAAATAATATTGGGACTGCTCTGGCTAATCGACAGCTCGCACACACAAAGAAGGAGGAATAACAAAAATACAGGAAATGGTTATAAAAATAGATTTATTAATATTAAATCTTAATAAAAATCTATAACAAAAAAGAATGCCATAAAAAATGAGCCAGGTCCGGGCCACGAAACACAAAAATAAAGCAATATTACTTTATATCACAAAGAAGAAGTACCAGCAGCAGTCGATAAAAAAAAAAAACCATCTCCAGCGAAGTCCACCAACTAACGACAACAGGCCGTATTATCACGACGTCCTGCTGCCGTCTCGCCAAAATACAAAGGACACGGGGCCACTGCACCCGAGCCAAAACCGCCGACAGGGTCTCCACCTGCGGCCAACAAACAACCATCTTCGTTGGTGCGCTGCTCCAGCCTGGGCCCAAACACCGGCTGCCCAAGAAACGTCCTCAAAGTTTGCTGGTACTCAAAAGTTCTCATCCCCAAGAGGTACTGCTGCCCGAACCTGACTAAAGGTTGGCGCCACGCCAACACAGACGTAAACACTCCTGTGAAAATAAGAGGAGGGGGAGGATTAGCCAAATAAACAAACTACTGTACCGCCCATAGAACCACCAAAGATCCTAACAATGGTAAATTATATAATCAAATAGATGGAGTAGCTTGGGAAATTCCCTTGGACCTGTATATGCGGATTGCTTCATATTGTGAAAGGATTTGGATGTCTGAGTGCCCTAGTGCTTTCAAACCTTTGTATTACTGTAGGTATGTAGATGATACTTTCCTTGTGTTTAAGGAATTATCACATGTTGATTTGTTTTTTGAATATTTTAATTCTCGTCACCCTAACATTTCTTTTACTTGTGAGACGGAACAGGATAATAAGTTGTCATTTTTAGATGTACATATAAATAGTGGCAAATTTGAGACCTCTGTTTACAGGAAAAGTACTTTTACTGGCTTGGGATTGAATTACCTCAGTTTTTCGCCAAAGTTGTATAAGATGAACTCAATACGCACTTTGATTAATAGAGCCTACAATGTTTGTTGTGATTTTAATTTATTTCATCAAGATATGGTTTTCCCCCGAAAACTCATATCCCATTTTTGTATTTTACAAAGTTTTGAAAAATTTTTTAAATGAAAAGTTTTGTCCCAGACCGGTGTACAGTGCTGCTAGTAAGGTATTTCTAAGTAATAGAGACACCCCGGGTATTTAGCGAGAAATGGCAGTTTCTTATAGTATTTTTTGCTTATTTTACAATTCAACGTTATTTTTGGCGGTCGGCTGTAAATAACCTGTAATCGTCCCCTGAAGTCCATCCAACAAGGGGTTTCCTAACGCAATCTTCACAAGACAGAGCACGGCTACGACCGTTTCGAACGGTTCATATCCCGTCCGGCAAGTGCAGTACCTTGGAAACTGGGTTTTTCAACACTTTTAGGGCTTCTGAAACTGGCGGTGCATTTGTTTGTTGTCGGCCAAATGGAATGTCCCTTCGCCGTGTTTAGTACTGGCCCGGGGGGGTGAGTTACCCATACGTTAACAAGTTATTGCACTTGCCAGACGGGATGTGAACCGTCTCGTGAAGATCGCGTATGGAAACCTCGGATTCCCATCGGGGTCCCCCTTACCGTAGGGTAGAGTTCAAAGGTAAATTGTAAGTTAATTACAGCCGACCGCCAAAAATTAACGTTAAAATGTTAATAAGCATCCAAAATACTGTAAGAAACTGCCATTTCTTGCTAAATACCCGCCGTGTACCTATAACTTAATTCTACCGAAGCGTACTCTGCCTGTGGACCTTAATTCCTGTGTCGTTTACTTGTTCACTTGTTCGCAGTGTGGTCTGCGATACGTGGGATCTAGTTCCCGCTGGCTCAGACACAGAATTTTGGAACACAGAGGTCTTTCTATTAGAACTAGGTTTCCCCTTTCCAAACCACCCTTTTCTGCCATTAGAGAACACAGTTTAGCACAAGACCATCCTTTCACTGACCTGGATTTTTGGGTACTGTCTTTTTGTTCAAATAGACTGGACCTTTTAATTTCAGAGTCGCTGACTATTAAAAAGATGAAGCCGGAATTGAACAACAACTCGTCTGGTATTCAACTAGCTATCGTGTAATTTCATAGTAGGTACTCAATTAGTTCGTTAAATATTTTACTTTGTGAGTGGTAGTTTGTTTACATTTCACTTTAGTTTTATTTTCATATTTTTATGTTTGTGTTTTTAATTTTTCGTTATTTTACGTCTCACCCTTTTAGTTTGTATTTACTTGTTCATTTTATATATTTCGTTAGTAATTTTGCTGAAGATTTATTATGACAATTCATTTTATTGTAATTTTATTGATTCTCATCCTTGTCGGTTTTTTCAGCCTGATGATGAGGTTTTATACCTCGAAAGCTCGTACAATAAAGAATGTTCTTCCTGGTCTTGGCAATATTATTTATCATTAAGTTATATACATATGTATATATCATATATACAATATATAAATAATCACTTTAACGCGAGATTCGTTTATTACACATCACCACAGGTGAAAAAAATTAGAAACTGGCATGTATCATTCCTTCGTTAATGGTTTGGAAATAAAGCTGGAATCAGTGAGGACCTACACCCAGTCTCTCATGTTTCCACTTGTGGTGATGTGATATATATATATATATATATATATATATATATATATATATATATATATATATATATATATATATATATATATATACACACATCACCACAGGTGGAAAAAATGAGAGACTGGGTGTAGGTCCAGAAGGGGTTCAGCTCTTTTCCCAAGTTCATACACATAAAACTGCTAGTGTTGTGGAAGATTTTTGCACATGGAATTCATGCACGTTTCAGCAGTTAAAATATAAATATGACAGTGACTTGTGTTTTTATTTCTCTAAAGCTATTCCCATTAGGAAAATGGCTTAACATTGAACATATTATACATACATACATATATATATATATATACATACACACACACACACACACACATATATATATATATATATATATATATATATATATATATATATATATATATATATATATATACTGTATATATATATTCAATATTAAGCCATTTTCCTTATGGGGAATGGTTCCAGAGAAATAATAACAAAAGTCACCATCATATTTGTAATTAAATGCTGAAACATGCATGAACTCCATGTGCAAAAAACTAACACAACACTAGCAGTTTCGTACGTGTATCATCAAACAAACTTGAATTAGACGCTTTTTTTGAGCTATCTATCCTCATCTGATCTTTCCACATGGCCGGAGCATCTCAAAATACTCTGACTTATACTTTCACCTCTGGCAACTTCAACGTTTCTATGCATCTCTACATATCTCATCCAGTCGGTTCTTTTTGCAGTTTGTGATAAGCCATCTAACCTAGCTAGTAGGGGAACAAGCCAGCCCAACTCAGTTCTGGTCCCAAGCTCGAATAAATAGGGAGGGTTTGTGTCAGGAAGGGCATCCGTCAATAAAACATCAGGCTAAAACCAATTATGAAAGGAGGCACCTGTGTTGTTGCCATCATACATCATTCAGGGGCGAATCCACTCATGGGAGTGGCGACAACACTAGTGGCTCATTTCATAATTGGCTTTGGCAGATGTCTTAGGATGGATTCCTTCCTGACTCCTACCCTCCCTGTTTATCTGGGATTGGAACCGGCACTGAATATAGCTGGCTTGGGGCCCCCCTCCCCGACATAGTCAGGTCGGCAACTTGACCTCATTCTGATTATTCAGGATGCTGGTTCGATTCCCGCTACCAGACATCAGAATTACTTCATATTTCTTGCATATGGATCTACAGCTTGTAGTAGTGACCGGCGTATCCAAAAAGTGTGAAGATATCGAGAAGTTAATTGTAGCTATTGATATATACAGTATATATAAATATATATATATATATATTATATATATATGTGTGTATATATACTTTATATATATATATATATATATATATATATATATATATATATATATATATATATATATATATATATATATATATATATATATATATATATATATATATATATATATATATATATATATATATATATATTCTCAATTTGACCCGACAGCCGCTTTAATCCGGCTCCCAACCCTGCCGGTTGCCTCTCCCGTTGCGGGAAATGTGCCCCCAGAGAAATCTTCCGTGCAGTCTCGATCCTAATGGCCTCCAAAATTCCTCGAAAGACGTATTAAAAAAGCAACAGAAGGCGGGCGTCCTTCCTAATGTGATATTTCAAGGCACCATCTTAACATATCCCCAGGCGCCTATTCGGCTGATAGAAGGAACGTTATGCCTTTAAGCGCGTGATCATGAAGACCTATCCAAAGTCATTTATCAACACATCTCACATGCAAACGTACATGCTCGCGTTTTTTCACAAACATGTAAAAACATACCACTAATACAAACATGCAACGCCGTTTAAATACACATATACGCAACCATGAACTTACACAAACACGTATACATCATTATCTACACAAGTATACTAAATTTTCTACAGGTCAAAAAAATTACATCAATGAACAGAATCAATGAACAGACTCACGTAAAAAAACAGTCATTAACGACCGAGAAAGTTCACCCATAAACGCCACTTCATGCATTCAGATCAGTTGAAAAATACAGTACAATCCCGTACAGCAGGTATGGACCTTTTAGCAATCAAATTACGCTATTTCTACCAGCCTCGTTATTTTATCTCTGTGCTCTAATGCTTAACTTTATTTGCTGCTCAACTCAGTAATAGATAAACAAAAGAAAAGAGCCTCCATATGAAAAATCATACGCTATTATAAACCTCAGTAGCTATTAATTTTGCTCGATCAACTCAGCTGTTTGTTATGTATGTTGTTATAAACAAGTTTTCAAAACCCTGAGATCGCCTTTAACAACTTCTTACTTATTTTCCAAGTCTTACAGTGGTTTTCAACCTGTGGGCCATGGGCAGTTCTGAGGGGGCCCATGCCACGGACATCAAAATAGTATCTAAAACATGGAAAATTATTTACAGTAAATGCAGGCCAGTGCTTTCTCTCATAAATGAAAAAGTGTAATTTGAGTTTTGATTAAAATGTACAAAACTTATTTACTGTAAATGCAGGCCAGCGCTTCATTTCATAAGTGAAATAGTGTAATTTGAGTTTTGATTACAATGCACAAAATTTATATACAGTAAATGCAGGCCAGTGCTTTCTATCATAAATGAAAATGTATAACTAAAATAAAGTGTTCTGAAAAATAATTCCATAAATGAAAATGTAAAGCTAATAAAGTGTTCTGAAAATGCCTTATAATAATTATATTATCATCATTACACAATTCCAAAGGACAGCGGTCCATTAATATTATGTCCAAAAATGGGCCATGGGCACAAAAAGGTTGAAAAACACTGTTCTAAGAGTTTTATGCGAGTTTTCACTTAGGTATACAAAACCAGCATTATCCTTCTGGCGAGTTCTAAAGGAATATTTATGTTAATCTATTTCAATACTTCATTCCTTACTCGTCTAGCCCAAAGCAAATTAATCACAGTCATTATATGGGTTTTTTTATAAAAAAAAATGCCTTTACTCTGTTGACGAAGGTGTTTAGTATGTTTTTCAAGATGTTACTTTATAAAGCTGCACTTGAACTGAATATTTTTAACAATGATTTGACTAAAAGCTGATGAAATAAGGCAAACAAAGGATCTTCTTTAGTAATTATTTTCCTGTCACTTTTATGATGAAATGTCTTCGCAACTTTATTGTGGACAGTATCCAAAGTATCAGCTGCCTATTTTTCCAGTGTTCTGGAGTTCGCTATATAGGTATTCAGGACTGTCAATACGTAATGCTCAGAGGATCATTGACAATAGAAATTTTTTATATTGGTATGATGTCCTGAGAAATAAAGCACATATAATTTAAATAACTTGTTGATGTCCTATCCATGCTAAAATTATCTTGGAAAATTTAAATCGAATAACAGTCTGAAAACATGCAAGCAACCGTCTTTAATCTATTTATAGCGTGGATTTGATGTAAATAACCTTTAAGGGGTTATTTACACCTAAGATCTTTTGGTATTATAAGCCAAAATGTCATTAAATACCGGAATTACGTACAAGTATATTTTAATAATCTTAGAAATATTGTTTAAAAAAAATCCATGTGAAACTTACAGAGAACTGGTAACAGAGTGTTACCACTGCCACACCGAACGCTTGTTTAAAGAATTTCCCATTAGAGATGGACTTACATCCGCAAGACAAAAATTAAATAATTTCAGAAATTGACTTAAGATGAAAAAATTCGAATAACAAGATCGCCTACCTGAACATAAGATATGAAAAGAACCTACCTACGGGTGAAAGAAAGAGAAAAGGGCCTAGCTAAGGATGGAATAAGGAAGAAAAGAGAGGAGGACTTAGCTAATGATGGAAGAGGTTGAAACTAACGAAAGAGAAAGACGTAGATGGAGAAAAAGAGCATACCTAAGAGAAAAGAAGTGACCCTACTTTCGGATGAAAAAAAAAAAAAAAAAAAGAGAACTACCTACAGACGAACGAAGGGATCCTATCCTGCCTGTATTGGACAGAAAACGACAGACTTGAAGATGGAAGAAGAAAACCTCCTGAAAAGAGAAAAGTCCAATAAAGGTCAGAGTTCTATATCAAGGTAGAGGAAAACGCGTCTGCAGATAGACAGAGAAGAAGGATAGGAAGAGAACTTACTTAAAGATGTATGAAGGCGTGGACGATGAACTTCCTTAATGTGAAAAAATTAAGTATATCTTAGTTTAACCAGACCACTGAGCTGATTAACAGCTCTCCTAGGGCTGGCCCGAAGGATTAGATTTATTTTTACGTGGTTAAGAACCAACTGGTTACCTAGCAACGGGACCTACAGCTTATTGTGGAATCCGAACCACATTATAGCGAGAAATGAATTTCTATCACCAGAAACAAATTCCTCTTGTTCTTCACTGGCCGGTCGGAGATTCGAACTCGCGACCAACAGAGTGGTAGCTGAGAACGGAACCCGCTCACCCAGCAAGGAATTAAAAAGAATACTTAGTTAAGGATGGAAGACGGGAACCAACCTAATGGTGAAAAAAGGACTGAGTTAAAGATAGAGGAAAAACAGAACCTACTTAAATGTAGGCGAGGATATAAACCTAATGGAAGATTAAAAAAAAAGGATGAGAACCAAATTAAACTTAAAAAACCAAAACCCTACGCTTCACCGCCGTAGAGTTTGCATAGATAATGAATGCCTAGATCTCTAAGAAGCCTGACCGAAGTTTATGTCGCCTTTTAACCTGTATGATGCCGCCTGGATTCCGACAACAAGACGTTTCTGGTCGATACATATATATGCTCATAGAGGCTTAATGTTAGTGAAGATAGGTACTCTATGAGGGCGTTCTATTTGGACGATTATGAACTTTACATGTTCCTGTATTCAACATGTCAAACACCGAAGGAAAATGGAATGGAAGTTATTGCGTAACTGTTTATCTTGAACATAAATTGAGACAGGAAGGACTATAACAAAAAACCATCCAGCGTAACCACCTTGAAGAAAATCATTTGCTACTAATTCCTAGCCCGTACTCCATCTCGGTCCTATCCTCTGTTTGCTTCATTTTTTCACATGAGGTCGATGCTGTGTTCCGAGAAAGCTCGCCAGTTAAGTTAATTGCACTTTGACTTGTACCATAAGCATGTATACATTATGAATAGTGACGGCAACAACAATGGTAATAATAATATTTAGGAAGCAGACTCTCTCGTACATGTATGTCTGTATATATATAAATAAATAAATATGTATATATATATATATATATATATATATATATATATATATATATATATATATATATATATATATATATATATATATATATATATATATATATATAGGTATATATATATATATATATATATATATATATATATATATATATATATATGTGTGTGTGTGTGTGTGTGTGTGTGTGTATGTGTGTGTGTTATACGAGTATAATCTCGCATGCCTTGTATACTACCTAGATTGTTTTGCAGAAGATGGAATAAGGAAACAAAGCCTGATGACTGATAATTAGAAGTCAAATAGAAGTCATGGCAAAAGGTACTAAAGAAAGGTGACCTGACTGAACACGGTAACTATATAAGCACTGTACTTAAATCGGTTCTGATGAAAATATCCATTAATACTTATTCTCAAATGGCTGGAAAATAAAACTGATAAAAATCTTAAAAATGAACACATATTTGTGTTGAGACATATGAGGAAGCAGTTTAAAGAATTTAAGAATCATCTGATGGATTTTTGTTTTTATGAAGAGAAGGCATATGACAGCGTCCGTAGCCTCAAAACGTAGGCCTAAAGCTATTTGAATTTATCTATGAATGCACTAACGGCAAAGTTAATATTGACCGGGTCTTGTCAAATTAATTTGCAGTAGATAATGGTGCTACAAATGAGTGTTATTTCATCTTTGTTGTTTACCCTTCTAATCGGTTTTATGAAGAAAAAAAAAGTGGTCGGAAATGGACGAGAAGGTTTAGATTGAGTGAAAAGGGAAATTTTACATTCTTAGAATATACAGACGATGCTCTCTTAATCAACAAACTCCACATGATTTACAAAGCTTGTTTAATAGGATGCATTATATATGTAGAGATGTGACTCAGGATAAATCTAAGAAAAACATAAGTAACGAGGGCAGTTATTTTGTTACCTCTGAGTACTTCTCCAGAATCCTCCATCTGTATTAAACACAGGCCCTGCTGTCCTTTTATTTAACAATGTGTTTTCAATTACAAGCGGTGTCTGTTCTATAAAACAAATCATGGCAAGATCCACAGGAGCATTAAAAGTCACATGAACACAAGCAATGCCATACTGAACCCTAAACAAAGGCCCACAGGCGCAAAACTAATAAATAATCCACAACTTACAACATCACCATAAAATCAACATGCTATGTTCCACCTAGACAATGATAAACTCACTGCTTCTGGAATCTTCAAAATCAGTGTCCACGAACACTTACAGCAATGAAGACAGTCGTGTCAGTAGCTATTACAATAACAGCTCTTAAAATCCTGAGTATGAGACAATTATAATAAATGCTGTAAGTAATAATAATAATAATAATAATAATAATAATAATAGCTTTGCTGAGATTACGAAGAGCAAAAAAATATTTGCGTAGGGCTACTACCCAGGGCCTCACAAGATACTGCCATGTACATCCGCTGCCTTAGCCAAAAAAAGGATCCATTAATTCAATTAAAAACTGGATCTATAATCACGCTCTGTCAAATTATTCGAACATGAGCTTCTAACCAACATAATATTATTCATCAACTCAGTCCGTAACCTAATCCAGTACCTTTAAGAACACGTTACCAAGAGCAAAAACGACTGAAGAATTTTTATGAGACCCTCAGAGGACACTGGTACCTCACGTGATCAACTCTCAGGTGGTATCTATAGAACGAGAGAGAGAGAGAGAGAGAGAGAGAGAGAGAGAGAGAGAGAGAGAGAGAGAGAGAGAGAGAGTCTGATTACTAGTCTTCGTCAGCCGGTTCCATAAAAAAATGTCCTACACAAGTTACAATACCTAGTAATTTACAACTGAAACAAAGATTCACTATGTGGTATCAGTGCGTTATGGAGTTACTGTGCCAAATAAGCAAATGTAGCTTGAAGTTAAAAATGGTCGTGAGAATTAGGAAGATATAGATAATTTCGTGCAATCAGAAAAAAATAAAAAGTTTGAGTGAATCCTTCTACCTCAAGACTTGATACAGGGATACGAGGAGCAATTATTAACAATCGGGAGATACATACACAAAGCAACCATATCAAATTTTGGTAAATATAAACCGACACATTCAAAAGATTACTAAAAGTTACGCTGAGAAAGAAAAAAAATCAGTGGCGTTCCTGAGGGGGGGGGAGCGCTGTTTGAAATAGCCCCTCGGGCCCCAGAGTGAGGGGGGCCCTTTAAAATGATCCTACAATTGCTCATATTCTAAAAATTTTCCCCGGGGGGCTTACAGCGCCCGCCCCCGAACCCCCCAGCTGCTTTGGCTGGCTTCGCTTGCCTTCCACCCCATAAGAGGGGCTTAAATGGGACTGAGCCCCCCGGGCCCCAAAATGTCTAGGAACGCCCCTGGCAAAAATCCACCCTCAGCCAACGAAGTTACGAACCTACAATGTTTACAGTAATTGTCCGAACACCGACTGATGATCATTAACACCTCAGCCCCTTCCGCCCATGTCCAGTCCCCCTTCCAGCTTTCTCTGTCTGTCTGTCTGTCTGTCTGTCTGTCTGTCTGTCTGTCTGTCTGTCTGTCTGTCTGTCTGTCTGTCTGTCTGTCTGTCTGTCACACACATTTTCACTGTCTGTCTGTCTGTCTGTCTGTCTGTCTGTCTGTCTGTCTGTCTGTCTGTCACACACATTTTCAAATATTTTTACTCAAAGGCCTTTACCCAGTATTTCATCACACATGTTGCCAGGAATGAAAGGTATGTCAGGTTATCTTTCATTGAAAAATTCCAGTGGACAATATGAAATTTGAAAGATATATGAACTTATTCTCTCTCTCACTCTTTCATTCTTTTGAAACTATTGTACGTACTCCCCAGTCCTTTAGTGCCAGTCCCATTGGTATTTTTTGTCACCACCTGACCATGGACTCTTGGAATAATTTGCATTCTGTTGGATCACGGGACTATAAAGATGTTTAGCCTGCGTCGTATATCTGATGTTAACGAGTCTAGCCTTATCCTTCTCGTTAAAGTACAAAAGAAATGGTAAAAAAACAGACAATAAAAATATATTCTATATATAGCCATAACAACCTACAAATACACGTACTATGCTAGTTACATACCTTTTAATAAGCTAAGACGGACAACAGCATCAGTAAAAATATTTCATGGCATGAACAATGCGAAAAATCAGGTCCGTGTTGCTCCGAGCTAAAGGAAAGCTTATGACAAGACCCTTACGTAAACTATCCGGAGGTACCTAAACCTTATCTCAACGTGAGAACTTTAGTACTGTACAGCACTGCGTAAACATTTCACAACTAAAGAAACTGTGACAGCTTGTGTATAAAATCATGCGCGATAAGAAGACTTGTTGGAATGAATAATCAAATAGCCTTATGTGAAGCTAACAATTTGTTTACACTGAAAAGGGGCAAACAACGTAGCCTACCATTAGCCTAAAAAACTTTTTCAAAATAAACCAACTGATTTTTGGGTGTTATACCTCAGTTAATGAAATCTTTTGTACTTACTCAAGTGTTAATCTTTCGCCTGCACTTCTTGCCTTTCTGTAACGAGTGTCATCCCTGGAGACAGCTTATGGCACTGTATGGTCTATGCACTTCCATCAGTCCATCGATCGACTTCTTTGACATCCTGTGATAGACCTACTCAATCAACTTCTTATCATACTTGATTTCCTTTCAACACGGATGGTATGTATCCAGTATTAACGATTTGCCAACTCTCGCAAGCCATCTGCTGCGAAACCACAAATAACCTCTAATTTGAACCGCCCTTCACAGCGCACAAATCGACAAGGTCTTCTCTCGAAATAGACTGTGCGTTTTCAATCTGTGACTTGCTAACTTCTTCCCGCTAGTCGCAAATTTGCATAGAATAACATCAGCCGAACAGGATGAATTTATATTGTACTTGAATTGCATTAATTTCCCATGAACACCTCAATAATCACTAAATACGTGATGACATATTTGACAACGATAAAAACATTGCTTCTCTCCTCACCAAAGACAAGATTCACCGTAAACAGCAGATATTAGTCTTTATTATATCCGCCTTACTGAATGGTGATTTTACAATTATATTTTTATCATATTGCAGCAATTGTGTAATTAGAGACATATATGGTACGTTGAAGTATTTGCAGTAATAGTTAATTAATAAAACTGCAAAAATCTTCAGAATATTGTGATTCCGTTTGTACCAGGTTATACGAACAAGAAACTAAAGCGGTGTCACACTACGGCCTCTTTCAGCATCTCACTCTCAAAAACATTTCCACTTGGTTTAGACAAAGCTGATTATTGCCAGTGCATACCCTTGCCTTAAGGCTTCCCGAGTATAATGGTAAAGAGTTGAATAATGAATGGTATGAGAAATCTAGTATGGTCGTCTGGTCTGGCAGCCAACACAACTTGCACAAGCATCAAAAGGTTTGTGTTGTCGACATGGGGTGCATCGATTTCTACTGCAAACAGGCATTTTTCCATTCTTTATGGGCCACTTGTAAATGCTGCTACAAGTAATGTGCTGAATACTATCCTTTTCAAAAATATGATTACTACTTTGAAAATTTCTGTTAGTTTTCCTTAGTTCTGGCTACATACTATAGGTCAGACAATTTCGAAAAGTGTGGTTATTGTTTGACAACAATCAGTAAAGAAAATATTTACATAAAAAAATACCTCTTGTCGTCCGTTGGGAATGTATTGACTGCAATATGAACGAATATACGCAAAGTCAACTTTGCCATCAGTGGTACTTTTGTGCAAATTCTGGCGTCAATTTGCCTTTAGCACAAAATTCTGGCAACAAGATGCCTTTTTTGCCTCGGTAGGTTGGGGGTAGCGCCGTCAGTGCACCTCACGTTTCGCACTGCATGCATTAAAGTTCTTTGCAGCATCCCTTTGGCACCTAGTTGCGGCATCTTTCATTCCTTTTATTGTACCTCCGTTCATATTCTCTTTCTTCCATCTTACTTCCCAGCCTTTCCTAACAACTGATTCGTAGTGCAACCTTTTTTGCTGACAATTTCCGTTTCAGAGCTTGACCCTTGACCTAAATTCTATATTCTATTTTATTCAAAGATGCCTTTTGAGTTTACCAGTAATGGCGTTTAAAGTCTGCTCAAACTTAGGCCAACGAACGGATATCTTATTACATTTGACACTCAAATGGCCAAATAAATATACTTTTGTTTGCATATTCGTAGATAACTGTAGTAAGTACGAATAGCAACATGACTTTTTGTAGTTGATGGAAAATTAAAGAGAATAATGAGACATAATTTTCAAGATATTCTTATGTGATTTATCAGGCTACATTTGGAATCAGGTTTACTTGCCGGGCAGTCGTTTCTTATGTTATTGGTCAATCAGTTTAGCTCTTTGGGTAAAATTGCCTTTTTATGAATCATGGCCTAGGCATAAAAAAAAAAAAAGAAGGAAAGCGGGTGGGACTGGACAAAGCAATCGACATGGGTTTCGGCTCATCGTACCTTGCCTCACTCGCTAAGGCTGTTCGAGACATTATTGGTCTTAAATCTGCCGTGAATTATGGAGTTCTCAAGTAATGAAAGGAACAAATAACAAACCAAAAGATGCCACACGTGTTAGGGATAGCCAAATATTTACAGCCGTACCCTGATAAATACTAAGTTTTATTTTGTTGCAAAAAGTTACGTTTAGGAAGGTTTAGATTGTAAACCAGGTAACATTTACAGATGTAGGTCTATTACCTTCTCTCTATTGCAGATATTTTCCCGTACAACATCAAAAGATTATTCGCTCTGGTTACTGGCCATTTCTTTTTTTTTTTTTATCTTTTCTTCGCGAATAGAAACATAGAGGGTCAGTAATGATTGAAGAAGTTATTTGTATCCTTTCACTACGTAATTTAGTGTGGTGCCACCATGCCAGCGCTGCAGAGCCTTGTGACCAACTTGAAAAACCCAGAAATCGCGGAAGTTAAATAGGCGCTCAGTGTGTTAGCGATTTTTTCTTTGTTTTTTTTTTTTTACATCATCATGATGGTACTGTGCAATGTGCAACTTATAACAGCAGAAATGGGTACAAGAAATCTTCAGGAGAAAACAGAATAACATTTCACAAGTAGGCAAGCATACTGAAATTCAATTACCCATAATTTTGCGCTAGTCAGGTAGATATCTTGTTAGCAGTAGGTAAGCATTCTCTGCTAACATGTCATATATTTTTAGAATATTATTGTAGTACATACAGTGGCGTTCCTGAGGGGGCCTGTTTGGGGGGGACGGGGTTTAAAAGTGAGGGGACCCCAAAATGCGAAATTTAACCATTGCTACTATGACAGGACAAGCTAAATTTCTGAAATTTGCATTTACAAGTGCCTTTAAAACGATCCTACAATTGTTCATATTCTAAAAATTTTCCCCCCCGAACCCCCCAGCTGCTTTGGCTCATTTCGTTCACCTCCCACCCCATAAGAGGGGCCACAAATGAGACAGTGGCCCCCGGGCCCCAAAATGTCTAGGAACGCCCCTGAGTACATAAATTCAATGGCGATTTCAATGTTTAAATCAGAATAGCGACAGTCTTATATACGCCACGTACTATAAAATAAATATGATTTTGCTCCTTATTAAAAGTGCTTAGTAATAAGTAGGTCTATGGGCTACCAGTTGTGTCAAGTCTCGTCTTTTAAACATGTTACTGCGAGGGTATTGCAGGACGACATAAACAAACCGTAGCAAACAGCTTCTATTATTCCTTTCAGAGTGAAAATTAGTTTTTTTTATTGCTAACAAATCTTGATTTAACTCATATTTTCATAAAAAAATATATATATATAATAGATTGGTAATAGCAAGAAAATGAAATTTGCTAGCTTAGGCTAATCCTACGTCCTCAGTCTATTCAGTTGGTAAGATGCTATAATATTTAAACCTAATTCTAAGTATAACTTAATTTCGAATATAAAAAAAAGGTATTTTTGTATTGTAAAAGTTATTGAACCATATGCCAAGTTAAAATATATAGTTTATAAGGATGACAACCACAAGGAAAAGAATCTTGGCCAAGAAAACGCTAGGACTATGTCTCTTGATTTGGCAGGTACTTTTACTCGAAAATAAGAAAATACTTTTGAAAATTTTATTCCCGACAGGTCAAAAGTTCTTTTTTACGGTAGTCTTCATTTAACAACATTCTCTAGGTATCGCTTCAAAGCCTTAGAATGGAAATTACTTTGCTAGCCTATTCTGTCGTTGACTTACTTACAAAACGCTTTCCAGTTTTAGATATACACAGACTGGAATGCAAAATTCTTTACTTCAGCTACAAAAGAATTCAGAACAATAACATTTCGAAGTATGATGTTACTTTATTACCTATAATAAAGTAACACATTCTTAACATAATTAAACGATAAAAAAAAATGTACTGCCTAATAGTAGGCTATTTTGTCTCTACAGTATACTAGTGTATGCTGGACCAGGAGATTCATTATGGCCGCCAGAGGTCGCACGCTGGGCAGGGAGATCGCCACTCCATTTATCGACTCTATTTGGTGGGAACTCACAAAATTCATGTCTTTGTTTTGTTAAGCCACAGTGATTATTCTACTTTTCATATGCACGTTTCTTTACTCACTATATCTTTCTGTAAAGCTTGTTCAATGCGCTGCTCAGTTTTGTTTGAATCAGCTGATGAAGAACTGGACTAGCTTATCTGGCTTGAACAGACGAAACCTTAATTAAGTTAACGCGAACTAGAACAAAAAAAATTACTGCCTCTCTCTCTCTGTGCTATAATTTCACAAGCCTTTTCGTATGTTCCGTGTAAGCCACTGTTCACTCATACACGCCTTAAGCACATGGACAAAATATAATATTGAGACGATATTATAAACCTCCAGTTGTCGAACAAACAATGAACAGTTTAGGTCGAGCAAATTTCCTCTTCTGAGTTGCTTCTCCGACTCTGCATGGGACTTACTCAAACATTTGTTATCTTTGGCTGAAGCAAATCAAAGTATTTTACTTAATAAATTGTTAACCTAAGTTACTTCGGTTCCATCAAGTATTCAACAATATGCTCTCTGCAAAATCTTTCGATTTTGTTGTTACTCTAATCTGAACCTTCTCTTCCATCTCCGACCACTCTCTCCGTAATAAAATCAATGAGATTGGCAAACAGCGACGGTGAAAAAACGTTCCCTAATAGCACCCTTTGCCCACTGCAAATTCACTTGACAAAACCTGATCAACATTAACTTTCTGGTGGATTTAGAAAAGGCAGGAGTTGCATAAGTGAAATCTTCTTGTCAAGATATATTGTGCAACAGTGTACGTCATTTAAGATCCTCTTCTGATGGTTTTTGTTAATTACGAGAAGGCATTTGACAGCCTTCCTAACATTAACTGTTATGACTTGGACCATCGACGTATGGTTCTCTTGTTTGTTACTTTTTCATAAGGTTTATTTTAATAGCGATCTTTCGCATTCACAACTGATCCCTGATTCCCTTTTCCTGCCGAGATCAACCAGATTCACTGAACAGTAGCACCAATATGCAGTAAACATGCCTCGCTGTCGAACTTCTCAGTTCCGGAGGTCTCCCTGAGGATGTCGTGCAATTGGAGCTTCAGAAGTTCAAGCGAAGATGCAATGCATTACTACCCTAATACTATTCGCCTTGCTTTAATTACATTTTCTCTATTTATTAACTTCTTTATTTTTTTCTTTTTAATAAGTGAGATCTCTTCTTTCTGTTTCCCTTTACCTTCTCTTACTTCCTAATGAGCACTATGTTCTTTGGAAGCTTGAATTTCAAGTCAATGGGCTCTGTGGGCTTGTTCCATATGAATAGGATTCATCTTCTGAATAATAATAATCCCGCAGACCAATGTTATGGAAGGTCTTGCGTCACTAGTAGGCAGCAGGTCCGTAGTAAAACTGAGGACCTACTATCCATTTCAGGAAAGAGTAGGGGCCGGAGATGGGGAGGCCTGGAAACTGGGTTGAGGGAGGGATGAGGAGGGGAAGGGGGAGGGAGGGACAGGATGGAGATAAAGGACGTTCGAATACATAATTTGGCGAAGCTTGGCAACGCCATATAAGTCAAGAGTAAACGCCTTAACTAAAACCATTTGACAATGCACTATGTTACCAAAAATTAGCGGGAGGTGTCCTGTACACTGTGTCAAAGTACCATTTCAATCAAATGATTAGCATGAAAGATATTTGAGAAAAACGATGACTCACTGTCCCTGAAATGCATAGTAGTAATTACGAGCCAAGTGTTCTCCTGCCGAGATATGGGATGGTGGTAGTTTTGAAAATTAGTTGATTATAGTGCGTAGCTATTTTTTTTTTTTTATTCGTCTCTACAGTATACTACTGTAGGCTGGACCGAGAGTTTCATTATGGCCACCAGAGTTCACACTCTTTGTTTTGTTTAGCCTCACTGACTATTCTACTTTTCGTTATTTCCATCCTCTTATATTTGAATTTAATTTGTGCATCCTTCTAAGCACAATTCAGAGTCTATGTGTAGCTTGCATCACACTTCAAAGAGGAGTAATTGCTCAACAATATAGTGGAACAGGTGAAAGAGGAAAGTGTTGGAATTCTATGGACGTGACGTCATTAGATATACGGGGGAAGTTATATGGTAGGATTTTGACTGAGAAAGTTAGACAAATAACAAAAGGATAATAGAGGATGAACAATATGAGTCACAGGGAGGTTCACAATTTTATGAGGGTTGTGTCGTGAAAAAAAAATTGATCCGTTTTTTTCTCGACAATCCTTCACAACGTTCAGGATAAGCGAGGGGGAGTGGTAAGCAGGCGGCAGAGTTCGTGGTTCTCATTTTTCTGTAAATATGTTCGAGTGTTATTTGTGTCTGGCGATTTGCCGGTATTGGCAGTATCATGAATATCGGAGAGGCTCTCTTTTAAATTATTCAAATACATTCTTTGATAAAATAACCAATGTAGACATTTTTAAAGGGAACCGAGGTGACGACGAGACATGCAGAGGGACGATATGTGTTTCTCGAGGGCATATCACGGAGGTAAGCTAACCACATCCCATGCTGTTACTTCCCCAGCCAAGTTGTTCATTTTTTAGTCAATAACCGGTTCATATAGCTTGCTATTTTAATCCCTTTACGTTTTTGCCATCCGAGGCTTGATATAGGTGATATTCGGTTAAAGTAGTCTGATTATTTAGAATAAGGTTTATATAAAATTGTAAATTTCAGTAGCCTATTTTTTGAGTTTTATGGGTTTTGTATAACTTTCTTTCAGAGTTGTGTCTTGTATCCGACTGCGTGGTCCTTAAGGGGGTGCTTTAATGTATGTTAAATTTAAATAGTCTATCTTTTTTTTTTTATAAAATTGTAAAACCCTACCTGATTTTGATGGACCTTCGCTTCGGTGTTTGCTGATAGTGCCCTTCAGGCCTGATCATCCTAGTCCCATACCATCCGGGACTTAGAAACTTCCCAGTCGTGGGGAAAAATTCGCGACAGGTTGTGTGAAATTTTTGAGAGAAAAGGTGGGGAAAGCTACATGTGATGCCCATTGAATTGGAAGCCTTGCGATGGAATAAAGAAGAAGAAGAAAAAAAGATGTACTGCAGATGTATGATGTAGAACATGATAATATGATGCAAGAAGTTTGAAGTTTTAATGAGGAAAATTAACCATTTGCCGGGCATGTAGACAAGAGGATGACTGGTCTCGAGTAAAAGTGGGCCTGAGGTAAGTGTTAATGTCTCCATGGCTGTTTCATATCCTTATTGATAGAGTGATGAGAAAGACCATGTAACGGTCGGGATACAATGGTCATAAAGTATACGATATGGAAAGGAGGTCATGAATTGAGTGCATGGTGAGTAGCTGATACTTGCAGCGGATACAATACTGACTGGGATGTTGCCTGCAACCTGCAGAGTCTGGTGAAAGAATATGGTGTTTGTTCGGGGAGAAAACTGAAATGGAATGTACACAGGAGTAAAGTTATGAGACCAAATGGAAACCCGGGAGGTTGAGCAATAAATCTTAATTTAGGTGGTAAAAGTAAGAAAGAGATTGCTTTGTATAGGCATCTGGGAGTAAATGTAGTAGGGTGACAGAAGAGGCGAATTTAGTAATTGGTGAAGCAACTAAGGTAGCAAAGTGTGTAAAAATGATTTGGAAGAGAAGCACAATTCTCAGAGAAGTCAAAGTTAGAATTTATGATTGGATTTCTGAGCTAATTGTCCTGATTCAAGTGAAGTGTGTTTTTGAATGCGAATGAGACTGAATTCATCTGTATCTGTTGAGATGACTTACACATGTGGTGTGCGAAGTAAGAACTGAGAGAGAGAAACTGTGCGATACAGAATGATGGTGAGAAGATGAATTGGAGAGCCCGAGGTAGTGTGAAATTTGGCAGAGAATGAAGGACGAAAGGTTGGTAAAAAAGTACATTAATCATAAGCTTTTGTGAGGAAGGAGGAGAGAAGACACGGAAGATGTATTGGAAGTGACACATATATCAGAGAATAGAAGAGTATATGCAAGATAGAAGTGAATGCCACAATGTATGCGAAGGGTTCGATTCCCTGTTACTCAGTTTTTTCTGTCCGCAAGTAAAATGGGTGATTTAGAGCTCTTTCTCTTTTGTTTGAACAAATAAAGGATGACTGGGGCACTGGATAATGTATTGTTTTATCTCTGCAGTCACTCTAAAGGGGAAACTGCTTATCGCTGATATGCGCTTCTAATTAACTGCCAAAGTAGACTAACTATTTAGAGGTATTATATGGTCTTAGGGCTTCATTAAATAATAGATGATGTCAAGGGGAATAATTGGGATGCAACCAAAAAAAAAAGAACAATGAGCTTTTTTGGGGGGTGAGAGGTTCTTAACATCAGAAAACAAAAGCGCAGAAGCAGGAGGAGATTAAGAGACCCTAGAGGTAAAGAAACAGGAATAAAGGGCAGGGGAGAAATCAAGTGGAGGAGATAGGTACATATAGAAGTATGATGGGAAGGCGATGGGGGTAGAAGTCGACGGAGGGAGATGGGGAAGATGAGTAGCGTAGAGGAGGAGTCAAGAAGAAAAGACGAGCAAAACGAATATTATGTAGCGAATAGACACGAGGTAATTCAAGCAAGGGGTGGGCGGGGGAAGTGGAACAGAGTAATGGGAAGCCCAGTCAAGGAGAGGAAGACGCACGAAGAAGGAGCAAGTCTGGTAGACCTAGACCGTGGGTAGGACAAGAGGGGGAAGCGAATAAAGGGGAGGAGCAAGGGGGAATGTCAATTAGAAAGAACGTAGAAATTAAGTAGAGGGGAGATGGAAACTGAGTAAATCGAGGAAGGCAGTGGAGCAGAGAGGAGTATGGAAGTCCCACAGAGACGTTATAGGGAGAAATCCAGGAACGGGTGAGAGAAACGTTAGATATAAGTCGAGTAGGGTGAGAGAGATAAGCGAATATGCATGTAAAGTTGTCAAGTAGATGAGAGGAGGACAAACAAATAGAAATAAGGGAGAAAATCGTGTAAGGAAGAGAGCAGAAGCAATAGGCACAATTCGAGTAGGAGAGAGGATAAACGAATGGGGGAAGTGAGGGGGAGGCTAGTCTCTTTACACTGCTTCCAATCTCTTGGGATTCGAAAAACCGGCAACTTTCCCCAACCCTGCCTCTCCAGTTTTCCCCGAAAAGCGTCGCCAAACGACAAGGTTTCCCCAGGAATGAGATACCAGAATTCCCAGGCAGACAAATGAGCTTAGCCAGAGAGAGCGCGCGCGAGAGAGAGAGAGAGAGAGAGAAGGGACGGGGGGCGGGCGGCCTCTTACATGGATACGCTTTCTTGGAAATCCGAGAAAGAACCAAAGGTTGGTTCTTTATAACCAAAGCTCCCTTCTTCCAGTTATACATCTCTCTCTCTCTCTCTCTCTCTCTCTCTCTCTCTCTCTCTCTCTCGTGCACACACACACACACATTTCTATCTATTTCTGTATGTAATTAACTTTTCATCAACGTCCTAAGATGCAAGGATCTACCTGAACGTCTGACTGTCAATTCATACGTGTGCTCACCGACCTCGCTGCCTAGTTCCCTGTTTACGTTGGCCTCTTTTATGCTTGTGCTCAACCCTACTGCATCTTCTTTACCTTACTGCCTAGGCCTCATATATTATTAATAATACATCCTTCTCCTTTCGCTTTATTCGCCTTCTTTTCTCCTGCCTTCTGCTGTTTCCTCGGCTATGTGCCGTTCCGTTTATTCGTCACATTCTAACGCATGTGGAATAAAATCGAATAGAATGAATTATTTTATGCCATATGAGCCTGAGATTTCGTAATTTATTGTGTAATGTTGGCTTCTTCTCTCTAAATACCTTACCTTCAGTGAGTCAGTCAAATAATTCATCCCTCCTGCTGTTATTTATACACCGTGCTCCGTCCCCTTATTAATGAAAGAAATCGCGAGAAGGACGATTCTCAGAAGTAAACAATTATCTGTGCCCTTCTTATCCGCAGCCTCGGTGCTGTCATGGCAACGAAGACGCCGACACACACATTCCCCCTGTCGACGCACACTACAAGCATTTGAAGTTTTTAGTCATTGAAAATATAAAAGCATGAATCTCTCTCTCTCTCTCTCTCTCTCTCTCTCTCTCTCTCTCTCTCTCTCTCTCTCTCACTCACACACACACACACACACACACAAACACATCAGAATATACAACGTTAGAGATGAAGAAAGATAAGGTAATAACACGGCTAGTTAATGTGCTAGAAACTTGAGACAGAAAATGTAAAATTTCGGGCTGACCAACGCTTAGCTGTACAAGAAATAGGACGCCAAAATAAATAAAGCAACAAATGAAAGCTAAATAGAAGTAAATTCATAAATTGATTCAGAAATCAACGAAGCGTGACATACAGTTTCTAGGGTGAACAAGATGTGGATAAAAAGGAGCTATTTCATCCTTTGCAAGTCTAAGCTTCAGACACAATTTCCCTTCTTCAGAGTGAGGGTACAGGAGAGATAAGGATACAACGTGTCAATTATTCGTAGATAATAAAGGCAGGCAACATGAGGTTTGGTTACTATATTTGTGTGATCATCAGATTTCGCCGTCAGTCTTGTGTCATTGATTGTTGTCGTCCGTATTATTATTATTATTATTATTATTATTATTATTATTATTATTATTATTATTATTATTAATCAGCTTTCGTGAAATTTGACCAGAAGATACCGCATGGTCCGCTGATTACTTGCCTTCAATCTTTGTGATCCAGAGTGAGTTTCAAGGTCACCAGGTCAACAAATAACAAAAATCTACTAAATATATTTCCAGATCTAACATTTTCAAACTTAACTATCAATCTTCAATCATAAGTCACTTCAAAGCCCTAGGGGGCTCCTCAACGTCGGATTACCCAGCCTGTCAAATCCGATTTCCTAAGTTTTCGGAAACAATAAAACCAGAGGTGACATTTTCTGTGCCATTCAAAGGCTTACACATCTGCGCAGGACAGAAAAGAGTACCATAGACTGGTCTAAATCGGTTCTCTCTCTCTCTCTCTCTCTCTCTCTCTCTCTCTCTCTCTCTCTAAAAGGAAAAAAAACATGCAGGACTCGAATGGTGTCTCGGATGACTATGGTCGAACTCTATGCTGCGCTTATGCATTCAGGGCAATGATCTTTGAGACATCTGAAATTTTCTCGGGAATAAATAATTATTGGTCTTATTGTCCGCGATGATTATATTAAACTAATTGTCGCGGACAGTTAGACCGTTATTCATTAGTATCAATAATTACACAATAATTTGAAATAAACACCAGATTCCATTGACTTGATAAGCAAACATCAGCTATTAAAATGAATATAAAAAGAAACTGATCACAAATCAGTTAGCACAAACATAAACAATAGCTGAGACGAAGCTGGAATAATATCATCATTAACAAAAAAGTGGAACCATACCACCAAGTCAATATTCTTAACTGTCTTAGGGCTGCCCCGAAGGGTCTGCTTTCAAGAAATGTCTGGATCTTATGTCATTAATTACAGCTTAAGAAATGAACGGTTGGATAAACTGAACATATTGAAGATTAACAACATTTTTCAAGGATTAGTGAAAGTGTTGCTCTACAATCTCAGCGTTCTGGGATTGCGTCACGTGGGTCTTCATTTCATACCCATTTCTCAAAGAGAAATGGGATACCATAATTTCAGTATGACTTTTTTGTCTCTTTTAATTCAGAACACAAAATCCAGCAGCGAATCAATCTATCTGAATGTGTAGTTAGCAATTTCACTCTTCCACAAGTTTGCTACTTACTAAATATGATGGGTTTCATAGCACATAAAAATGACTGCTCTAGTCACAATAGAAGAAGTTTTGGTTTCTTTAAAGACACCATCTGTTTAATACCTTCTTGAGCAGGGTTCTAGTATATTTCAACATATACCGTTTCATTCAATTTTTGGAATGAAAACTTAATCCGCTGGACAAAAGGGCTTTTAGGACAATACATTTGAAATGTTTCTAAGCACTTCTCGAGTCGCAATAAATTACGAATTTTTATAGTGGAATATTTTTAATAATCTTAACTGCATTCTCTTGAAGAGAATATTAGCATCCGTAACATCATTGTCCCAGAATGATAAGGGATAGTGAGGCATCGGAGCAACAACAAAAATTTTGATGCTGCCACTGTGCAAAGCGAGTATCACGCACTACTGTAGATTTACAGACATTAAATGCAATAGCGAAACGTTTTCGGTGAAATACAGTAATATTATGGGTTGCGGTTGCAGCCCCATGTCTGTCTCCACCCTAGATGCGACAGGTTAGAATCGACTCTGTAGGGTGTTTTTCTGCCTTAGGATACAATGCATTAGAATCTCAAGTCACTGGCGCTTTTTTAATTTCAGCTCTGCTGGGAAGTAGTGCCCAGGCTGCGTCACTGAATATTTCCACCATTCCTGGGTATCAAGGCCCTTCCGCTCAAATACCACCTTGCCACCACGAAGGTGAGTGGCACAGCGTGTTAAGGAGGATTCCATGCACTCCTGAAGAGCTTTCTCTACAGGGTTAAATGGACAGGGGTTTATCCACGATTCAGCCACTGGAGATTACTCTGCCTGCTTAGGTCAGGAATATTGAAAGGGTACTGCTCCTGCAACTTCAACCATTAGAAAAAAGAAACATTGAATAGAGCCAGAGGGTAACTACTCACAGGAATGATTTTATAAGCGCAATCTTATTTCTGTTGTAAAAATGTGAATGCGTTTGGTGCATACACAGACCAGGGAACAAAAATTACCAGTTATTTAGATGCACATACACATTTTTCATGTATTTTCAAAAAATTTTAATTCCATCAGTGGAAAGGACACCGATGTCACACAACTGCTGTAATTCTGCAACCAACATAAGGATGTGGCCCATAGCTGCGCGCTTGTTACAGTCTTTGACCATACTCGGAAGTTCAAGGTTCCACTCATATGGTTTTGGTCGTAGATTACTTTTAATATTGTTACCGTTCTCATAGAGCTGTATTCTTCCTGTAGCCTCACAGAAAACGTAACCAAGTCACACAATAACTCCAGCTCTTATTGGTCTCATACAGGTGTGCCCCGTAGGGGGAAAGCACCGTCAGTGCATCTCACGCGGTGCACTGAAGGCATTACTTGAGGTTCTTTGCAGCGTGCCTTCGGCCCCTAGCTGCAACCCCTTTCGTTCCTTTTGCTATACCTCCTTTCATATTCTCTTTCTTTCATCTTACTTTCCACCATCTCCTAACAATTGATTCATACTGCAATTGCGAGGTTTTCCTCCGGTTACGCCTTTCAAACCTCCTTACTGTCAATTTCCATTTCGGCGCTGAATGACCTCATAGGTCCCAGCGCTTGGTCTTTGGCCTAAATCCTATATTCAATTCAAATTCAATTCATACAGGTGTGGTTTTACTTTAGATTAGTGTTCGTGCTTGTGGGCTGTTAGTACTCGTTCTAATAGTCGTGACCATGTTCGAAAGTGGTGGTAGTATATATGCATTATTTTTCAGTGGTACTCGTAGCACTCGTCAAGTCAGTTGTGTTACTGAGCTGTTGTCATGCTCAAACATTCGAGCTTAGAGACAAGGTACTGATACAGACGATCTCATCATAACAGTGTCCTGTAAACCCCGGAGTGATGTTTCTCTTGTCTTCTAATTTCTCGAAGCTGTTGTAATCTCCTATTTCGACTAATCAATCTGCAGTGGAAATGTGGAAAAAGTTGTTGACTAGATTAACCGTTACCTTCTAATTCATTTTAACTTTAAAAATGCCAATTGTTTTTGGTTAAAACATCATCACAAAGGAATCAGATATCAGGTCCTGTAAATTCTGATTTCAGACAAATCCTAGATGCTGCACCCATCAAACAAAACAAGAATTTCACAGTTTCAAAAGAACAAATAAATGTGGAATAGCCACTGAGTTTTATGTCATTACTCTCTTACCTGAATTTACAGTTGATTCTTGAAGAGCGAACGCAAAAATTTTTACCCTTTTTATTCACTTATTATCTGTTAAGAACCTTTGGGGGATTTATCTTTGGCAAGAAAACATATTAATTATATTTATCCTTGAACCAGTAATAGCAAATCTTCTGTAATTATTGCGAGGGCAAGATTGTCACGAATTTCAAGTAGATACAGAAAACAAAAGCTGAATGCAGTGAGAGACGGTTAACTTGGATCGCTTTTGCATAAGCATTTACGGTGCTAATTAGGGGTCGTTCAAGGGGTGAAGTTCTGTCAAAATTAGTAAGAGTTATCCTTATTCATCTCCGCAAGAGATTTGTTAGTGGTATAAATGCTGCAAGTCGACGATTGCTAGTGGTTTGAGTGTTCTTTGTTTTTTCTTTATTACGAAGTTGGAACTCTAATGGACATAAACAACTCAACAGTGGAGTTATCTATTGTATTTGGTCATCTATTGACGGCTGCCATCAGAGCAAGGAGATCTTTGGGGGGACGTCCCTCGATATTAGGACTAGTGAAGCCTAAACTAGACAGTACTAAATTCATAAACCGGAAAAGCAGACAGAATATTTTCGGTTCCTGTATTGTTTCCTTATGTGGTGGACATAGCATAGGAGATAATACTGGTCTTAAGAACATTGGTCATTCCCAAAAAGCCGCAGCTTCTCGAGACGATGAACCAGGCTGATTTGCATGCAACGAAAGGAAATGGCCTATGTGAAGACTACTTACAGAAAATAGATTTGAGAATCAAAAAAGGTGTTCTGTGAACTGACTCCCCCTGTACACGCGAGTTTGTCAAGATCGTCAAACAGGCAAGTATGCAGCTGTAAAAGTAAGATACAAATGCGGAATAGGTCTGGCATGAATAAAAGTGGAAAGAGAAATATACAGCATGAAAAATGAAAGAAAAAGGGCAAAACATGGCTGTTTTGCTTCATTATCCAACTTTCTATATTCACTTTTGTCTTCATTTTTCTCTGCCTCTTGAATGTGACATCTCTTTTAGCTTTCAATTTTTTTTTTATTTCATTTTCACTATTTCTCAAAACCCTATTTCTTTATCATTGTTATGCATCACAATTCTATATTTTTTTTTTATTTTGTACTTTTAACTCAGTATTTTTCCCCTCTGGTTTATTTGCCTTGTTTTCTTTCTTGGGCTATTCCCTCGAAAAAGGAAAAAATTCATGTTAGCGTATTCCGTAAGCATCACTAATCTAGAGTTCATTGATGTTGGAGACCCTAATTGTGGATGGGTTGGATATTTTCTTCCAACAATCTTGGGACACATTTTTCAAAGGCTCAGAAGTATCACTCCGAAATCTTTTACCTAATTCGGTACATATTATAATACCTCTGATGCTAAGGCTCAAAATGTCCCTCAGCTTCGTAACTCATTCGTTTTTCTACAGTCAAACATGAATTTCTATCTGCATTTCATTTTAAAAATCTCATTTCCATCCATTTAATATTCACAAACTCACTTTTGTTTGTAACCACTCAGACTCTGTACCCGTGGTCAGTTCTAGATCTAATTCTCTCAATCTCTTCCTCCCATGCTTGATAGCTTTTTGCAGCATGATTCATGTGAAATATAATATCTCATGCGATTTGTGCGTATTTTTACCCGTAGAGTTACGATAACTAGTCTTATGATTCGTCGCACTTTTTCCACAGTATGGATCACCTCTCTCTTGGCATTTCTGTTCGATATACCCTACTTTTGACAGCTGAAACAAACGGTGATGTGATATTGTCTCTTGTGTTACATGCCGCCCACTGTAGTTCTATCACATCATGATTATGATATAATTCTAAGAAATGGGTCGCTTTTCAATTAGTGCTTAGTTTTTCCAACAACTGGTTTATCGAGAATTCTTGAAATCTTGTGCTCGGTATCATCGACATTCCCAGATATTCATTTCTTGCAATCAGGTTGCTTTGAGTCCCTCCTTTGACTCTTCACTCGATAGGTTACATACAAATTTGTGTGAAAGCTTCTTCACATATTTCAGTTACATTGTCGACATTTTCAGTCTCCCCCGCGGTTTCAAAATCCACTGTTATTTTCCGTTATGTGAACCTACTGTCAGCAGCCTGCATTTCCCCTGCAGCCTCGACCATGTCTCATCCCTGACATTTTAGTGGCCCTTCGAACCATATCAACCCAAGAGCTAGTACCCCGTGGGAGGTTAGGCGAGGAATGGTATTTAGTTTTGCTGGTAGGGCACTCACAGTTGCCAGCCCATTTGCCCAAGAATGAGGGCGTAGAAACTGAAGTTTATCGTAGGCCCGGAGGCCTGATAGCTGGCCTAGGATCAAGCGAGCTTCCCTTCTGGAACAGAAGGTATAATTTAGCTGTTGTGTAAATCGTACAATGAGACTCATCCGAGGCGAGCGAGTACGCCAGAGTTAGCTAGGAGGGCAGGGGGCTGTATATTGCTTTTAACTGCTTGGGTCAGAGTAATGCAACGCAACTTAGGCTGGCGTCATTTCCTTCTAACCCCTTTGAATTGTTTGCCTGGTACACTCCTTTTCTCACCTACAGATTAAGTTGACGTAAATAAGCAGTCACTCTCCCACACATTCACAAAATGGTGGCCAGCAATGAAGCCAAAGTGGAAGCCATCTTGGGCCTCCTAGATGACAATCTGGTACGTGCTCGATGGATACTTCTCGAGTCACATCACGCCACTGTGTATCAGAACTTGTTGAACAGAATTCAAGCTGACGAACAGCAGTTGAGAACTTTGTATATATCTAACACAAGCAAATTAGAAACACTAACGCATGATCAAGTGCAGCAGTCATTCAATCGAGCAGCAGGAGTGGCCACGCTACTTATGAGTCGAATTGAGACTCTTACACCCGCAAACCAACCCACAACCTGATTGCCTAAATTGAAGGAATTGCCTCTGGCCACGTTCAAGGGAGAGAATGGTGAGTTCTGTAACTTTCAAGAATTGTTTGATGTACATGTCCATAAACGTACGGGCATTGACAACGTGGCGAAGTTCACGTATTTGTTAGGATCTCTGGATGGTGAGCCACTTAGAGTGGTGCAATCTTTAAGTGTAACGGCAGGAAATTAAAAAGTAGCGCGGGAGTTGCTGAAAAAATATTATGGGAACGACCATCAGACCTTGGTAATCTTGCATTGGCAGTTAGCTGATCTTTTTGTGCCGAAATGTAATTGTAAGGAATTAAAAGCTTTCCATATTGAATTGACCGTACTGATCAAGCAAATCAAAAGACGAGTGCGTCTGCATTAGACCAGGGAATGCTATTGAACCTAATTTGTGAAAAATTGTCGCAGGGGCGAGTTTATCAGAAAGTCATTGTGTATTTGCAAAAGTGTGATTTTGATCTAAATGAATTGTTCAGTGCACTTGATTTCCTTATTTGTAGCATGGAAGACGAATCCCGTGTTAGACTCAAATGCTTCACGTAACAAAGTATGTCCATTTTGTAATGGAAATCATTCACCCTTTAATTGTACCAAATATCATAACGCTGCCATGAAGAAATGACAACTAGTCTTATCGCAACAGTGTTTTAATTGTTTCGCTAAAAGCCATAGTAGTAAGCCTTGTAGCAGCAAAGTAAACTGTAAATTATGTAATGCCAGACACCACAGTCTCATTTGTGAAAGTCAAAGTAGTGATACGAGACACGGCACAGGTTCATTCAACCAACCTACCACCAGAAGGTTGCCACCACCAAGTAATTTTAGATTCTCGAGATGTAAAATACACACTTTTTTTGTGAAAAAAAGTAAATGGGCAGATTGTAACATATGAATTTAAAGTAGTTGTTTTTGGGGTCACAGCGAGTCGTTATCTACTTCAACAGGTACTTAGATCCCATTTAGAAGAGAGGGAAAATGAAGAATTAATTAGGTCCTTTTATGTAGACAATTTTTTGGGTACCTATACAACCTTGGAGGAGATGGAGAAGAACTATGTCGAAGTAAAAATCTTACTAGACGAAGCTAACTTGCCACTGACTGTGTGGCCAAGTAACACTGCAGAATTCGATAGAAGGATTGGAGGGAATGAACCAGAACAGATATCCATTCTAGGGATGCGTTGGGATGGAAGGGAAGATTTGTTAAGCCTAAAACCTTGCAGGGGATTAAAGTTGGGAGAGAAGGAGCTCACGAAACATCAGGTACTGTCCTTGCTAGTGTCTAATTTTGATCCTCTGGGGTTGGTTAGTCCTGTGTTTGTAAAGGGCAAGATGTTTTTGCAAGATTTGTGGGAAGAGAAAGTAGGTTGGGATGACGTATTGAGTAAAAGCAACCAAGAGAAAGTTAAGAAGATATTGGAACAGTTCAGATCGATTAATGAGCTAAAGTTTAAATGGGGAGTCAAAGTGGGGAATTGTGAGCTGCATGTGTTTACTGATGCTGTAAGGGTGTCAAATCGTGCCTCTCTTTCCTTATGTTTCTCCTTTTCAGATGTACATCAATCACGTCATATATTTTACCTGCCTTGTTTCAGATTCTTTGTGTACCTCATCTTAAGCATCATTGTACGGCCTGTCTGTTGATATGTATATCCACCTTTTATATGTCATGTAACAAATGTTGTACATATTTTTATGCTTGCTAAAAAACACAAATCTTGTATGGACGCCGCAGGGGGTCTTGGGTCGCCCGCTACCTTTCCGTCCGCTTTTTGTCTTATAAACACTTGTCGAGAATAATAAAGCATCAGTCTCGTACCTCTGACTTTTCTTGAAGCCTCACACTGGTGACCCCGGGTCAGGGACAGGTAGCGTTGTTTTGGCCCAGCTATGAACGGACTAACTACGGCTGCACCCTACCATCAGAGAGCCTTTAGTGGACTAACTACGGCGTAAAGTTTAGGCCTCTGATAGCACCCTGCCCAACGGAAACTGTGCCATTAACAGACTAAATACGGCGTACCCAAAAGGGCATGTTTTGGCACTTCATTCGACCTCTTGAACAAATCAGCACCATTAACAGACTCAATACAGTGCGTTTTCCCGCATTTTGGTGCTTGAGCAGTCAAGATGTCAGGGGTAGAACCTCAATGCAAACACTCGGGCATCGTCTGCATACCACTTTCACAAACAAAGCCAGACACAGTCAAGCTTCCCCCATTCTGGCGCCAAAACACAGCATTATGGTTCCGGCGCACAGACGTATTTTCACATGGCACGCATCTCAGACGATGCTACAAAATCAGACATAGTCATGATGGCACTCCCAGAAGAAGTATTCAATAGAATCTCCCCCTGGCTAGACGTGCAACCAGACAAAGTCTCATACACAGACTTAAAAAACAAACTGATGAATTCCTACTCCATGCCTGTGTCTGAGAGAGCGCAGCACACATTCGACCTGTTATCCCAGTCCCTCAGAGATGCATAACCCAGGGAAGTCTGGGACCAGCTGCGAGGGTTAATAAGGCTCCCAGGTCGCGACGAGAACGGGAGGAAGAAAACAATAGACCTGACAAAAGCTATCTTCCTTCGGCGCCTCCCGCAGGAAGTTCGGCGCCAGATAAGGGATGCAGAGAACCGTGACATGGATGCCTTAGTTGACGACACCCAGGAACTATACGAGGCCACCAAAGCTTCGACACACGCCGCCGCCCTGGGAGCCTGCAACCTGTCAAGGAAGATGGCGACGACGACAGGGACATCAATGCCGTGTGTAAGAAGAAACTGCCATTCAGAGAGCAAAGGACATGGCCAAACCCAGCATGGTGTTTCTACCATAGGAGGTTTGGGACCAATGCCAGAACCTGCAGGCCTCCGTGCTCTCTCAAAAAAAAGGCAATGGCAGCCACAATTAGCAGCTGTGGCCGTAAAACCCAACTCTCCCCACCCAGCAGGGTTTTTCATCACAGATGAGATCTCTAAATGCTGCCTGCTGGTTGATACGGGGGCAATGCAGTCGGTTTTCCCGCCATCTAGGGAAGGTCTAGAAAAAATACCTGACTCACTACCCTCCCTCCTAGCAGCAAAAGGAACTCCCATCCGCACTTATGGCACAACAACCCAGCCGATCTCAATCCTGGGGCACAGATACCACTGGCCTTTCGTCGTAGAGGATGTTGAGTTCCCTCAGCTGGGCGCGGATTTCCTAGGGCACCACGGACTCCTAGTCGACGTTGCCAAACAGCGCCTCCTCGACACAGGGATGTGCCATTCCCATCAGCTCTCCACCAGACCTGGGATGCCCTCCATGTGCTCCGCAGCCCCCAACAGCTACACGTCCCCCCTACAGGAATTCCCAGACGTGTTCAAACCTGAACTGCGCCAGTCACCTGGGGCTTCGGCAAAGCACAGCATCTTCCACTACATCACCACGACGGGCCCACCAACCTGTAAGGACGGGATTGAGTGACATACTGGCTAGGTGTTGACTGGTTTATTGGTGGTTCCTTATTGACTGAATGTACAGACTCTTCGAAGATGTTATTGGCCTGTGCGAGCGGCAAAGTAGTGTCTACACACAGACAGAGCAAAACAGAGGTAATGTTTCAGACATCTGTGTTTGTTGGCAGACAAATAAATGGCGATTGTGAGAGACATAATAAATGTACAGTGATAAAACATATATCAATGGAAAGGCCAGGATATTCTACATATGGCCAATTGCATGAGATTCGAGACAGATTAAGGAATACAGTGCAGTAGCATAATATATGTGAAATGGCGAGACGTTTGGCATCTTCACAAACAGAAACATACATACAGTTTGATACAGAAGATTCGGTGGAACATTATGAGTACATGATTAGAATGCTTGCATGGCAATGCAAGTAGTGGTGATTGTACATATATCAAGACAACAACGGTTAGGAAGAAACAGACGGAAATATTGTATAGTAGAAGTTGTGTTCCCTGTGTGAGAGAAAATGGGATGCTTTTGTTTTTCTCTTTGCCTGGGTCCCTCCGAAGGTGTGATGCACGAACACACACCCGTCTGTTTGAAAGAGACCGCCATTGGTGCGATGGATGGGTCTCTTACAATATTCCCCCCCCACAAGCAAGGCATCGATGCGGAAATCGTCTTGCTGACAATTGGAATTGGCTTGAAGGGCTTGGGCTAGGGGTGGGTAGGAGGCTGAAGGGCGGCACTGGCCAGCAGGAACTCGAGGAGGACGGTAGCGTGTTGCAGAGTGACGTCAGATGATCCTTCGGTAGCCAGCCTGAGGGGGACGGCAGTAGGTTGAAGGATGACGGCGGCTGATCCTTCAGTAGCCGGCTCGAGGGCTGAAGGATGACGGCAGCCGATCCTTCGGTAGCCAGCTCGAGGGGGGATGCAGCAGGCTGAAGGATGACGTCGGCTGGTCCTTCGTTGGTCAGCTTGTCTGGTACAAGTTTGGGGACGGCTTCAGGATTCCTGGAGGAGGCGTCCAGGGCTCTGGTGGTTGGGTGGGTCATATCGGAGGGTCGGGCATCTACTGAGAGCTCAGGAACGCGGGAAGTGGCGAATGGTCTGTTGGCGCATGGGTCGTCATCTTGGGTCAGCCGGGTCCTTCTTTTCACTCCAGGGTTACCAGTGCAAGGGCGGGATTGAGTGACATGCTGGCTAGGTGCTGACTGGTTTATTGGTGGTTCCTTACTGACTGAATGTACAGACTCTTCGAAGATGTTATTGGCCTGTGCGAGCGGCAAAGTAGCGTCTACACACAGACAGAGCAAAACAGAGGTAATGTTTCGGACATCTGTGTTTGTCAGCAGACAAACAGATGGCGATTGTGAGAGACATAATAAATGTACAGTGACAAAACATATATCAATGGAAAGGCCAGGAAATTCTACATGTGGCCAATTGGATGAGATTCGAGACAGATTAATGAATACAATGCAGTAGCGTAATATATGTGAAATGGCGAGATGTTTGGCATCTTCACAAACAGAAACATACAGTTTGATACAGAAGATTCGGTGGAACATTATGAGTACATGATTAGAATGCTTGCATGGCAATGCAAGTAGTGGTGATTGTACATATATCAAGACAACAATGGTTAGGGAAAAACAGACAGAAATATTGTATGGTAGAAGTTGCATTCCTTGAGTGAGAGAAAGTGGGATGCTTTTGTTTTTCTCTTTGTCTGGGTCCCTCCGAAGGTGTGATGCACGAACACACACACGCGTGTGCTTGAAAGAGACCACCATCAGTGTGATGGATGGGTCTCTTACAAACCCATGCCAAGTTCCGAAGTCTGTCCCCCCAGAAGTTACAAGATGCCAAACGGGCTTTCACAGAAATGGAATGCATGGGCGTTTGTAAAAAGGCATCAAGCCTGTGGGCATCCCCCCTCCACATGGTAAAGAAACCTGATGGTTCATGGAGGCCCTGTGCGGACTATTGGCACCTGAATTTGGTAACAACACCAGATCACTACCCCCTCCCTAACATGCAAGACCTGACAGGCACCCTCCATGGAGCCAAAATTTTGTAAGGGTGTCAAATTGCACCTCTCTTTCCTTGTGTTTCTCCTTTTCAGATGTACATTAATCACATCATGTATTTTACCTGTCTTTATTTCAGATTCTTTGTTTACCTCATCTTATGCATCATTGTACAGCCTTTCTGCCGATATGTGTATCTACCTTTTATATGTCATGTAACAAATGTTGTACATATTTCTATGCTTGCTAAAAAACACAAATCTTGTATGGACGCCACAGGGGGTCTCGGGTCGCCTGCTACCTTTCCGTCCGCTTTCTGTCTTATAAACACCCATCGAGAAGAATAAAGCATCAGTCTCATACCTCTGACTTTTCTTGAAGCCTCACACTACCTCTAGCAAGGCATATGGAGGCGTAACATTCTTACGAAGGGAAGAAGGGGAAAGTAACATCTTGGCGTCTAAAATGAGGGTGACTCCTAGGAAGCAGGCTAAATTAACAATTCCCAAACCAGAATTGCTAGCCTTAACTTTGGAGTTCAGGTTAGGCAAACATTTAAGCAGACTCTTAGACATTCAGAATGTAACTGTATGGACAGACAGCAAAGTTGCCATGGCCTGGGTAGACAGCAGGGAGGGAAATAAGAATACACTCATTTTGAATAGGGTTGGGGAGATTAACTCTATTCAGCAGGAGTGTGGAGTTGTTCTCCAGTACATCCCCACCAATTGCAACCCAGCGGACATCTTGACCCGGGGGAGGAGGGCGAGCTCTGAGGAACTGGAACGGAGTCGCCTTTGGAAGGAAGGCTCTGACTATCTACACCAGCCTGGAGAACTAGTGCCGCCTGTAAGCAAAGCTGCTGTAAGTGACCTAAGCAACATCCCCGTAACTGCTGCCCTTAGAGAATTGCGTGAAGAAGGAAGCCTGTCCGAACCCACCAAACTCTGGAACCTAGAGGGAAGCAGGGAAGATTTCATGTTTATGATGAGAGTAATGCAATATTTATTAAAGTTCATGCATAGTAGCGCTGATCCATTTTTTAAATTAGTTTAACTTGAGCAAAGGCACCATTTCCCAACCGTGTGTGATCGCTTGGAAAATGGTGTGTGTGTGCCTAAACACATTGATAATTTTATATGTCAGTTAAATTTAACTTTGAGAGAAGGTATCATTCATCCTAGTAATCGATTGTTGAACAATGAGTCATGTAAAAGCCAGCTGGTGTTATTGCCTGATAAAGGAAGACTAGCTGTGCTTTATCTACAGCACCTTCATGTAACACATATGCACTGTGGTGTAAATATACTAATGACCCTTTACCGGCAGGAATGTTGGATGCCAAGTTTGCGATCATTGGCCATGGGCATAATAGGAAGGTGCAGAGCTTGTAATATCACCTTCATGCCTCTTCTATGACGACCACCACTTCCTCCACTCCCAGCCGACCGAGTTCGACTACTTGGCCCATCTGAGAAGGTGGGAATAGACCACACGGGCCCTTTGAAGGTAAAAAGGGGGTAGGACACCTCCTCATCATCACCTGTCTGGCCAGCCGTGCAGTATACATTGACTACTGCAGCGGGCTGGACTCAGACACCTTTATACTATTACTTCGAAGATTCGTGGCAACCCATGGCGCTCCATCGAGGATATACAGCGACAATGCCGTGGTGATCAGAGCAGCCAGCACGTTCCTGCGTGAGGTATATGAGGAGGACATCACTCAGCAATTCCTGCATGAGCGCAGGATTCAATGGACATTTCAGACCCTGCGATCTCCCTGGAAGGGGGGTTTCTTTGAGAAGATGGCGTGAGTAGTCAAGAGGACCCTCGCCATGACGTTGCGACGCACCATCTCTGAGGACAGCTGAGGATCCTCATTAAGGAAGCTGAGGTGGTGATTAATAACAGACAGCTGATGTATGCTGGTGACACCAGGGAAAACGAGGTCCTGACACCTTCCCATTTCATCAGGGGCGATGTGATTTGCCTGTTGCCTCCCGTAGTGCCTCACGAAGAAATGTATGCCACATTAGCCTCCCGACAGCTTTGTCACGAATACTTCCGTCTAACAGAGACTCAGGAGAGGTTCAAGACCCTCTGGAGGGACGGGTATTTGAAGTCTCTTCCAGAGAGACACGATTGCAAAGAAGGAACACCAACTCCGCTGCAAGTCAGAGACATTGTGCTGGTAAAGGCCGACAACAGCAAGAGAAGTCAGTGGCCCCTGGGACGAATAGTGGAGATTTATCCTGATGAAAAAGGGGTGATACATTCTGTGAAAGCTCTATTTAAAGGAGAAGAGCACTTGAGATCGGTCGAACACCTCGTGCCTCTCAAGATGAGTGAGCATGAGGCAGATGAAGAAGAAGGTACTGGAATGCAGGTAAGAGAGCAGAGTGATGACAGTGATAATGATAGACTCGAGACCAATGATCGAGAGGTAGCTAGTGATAGGGATGAAGGTGATGATAGGCAAGATCAGAATGAAGTGTTGGAACAGACTGCATCCAGGCCGAGAAGAAGAGCTGCTACTGAGCAGAGACGGAAAATGGCAGAGTGGAATCGAGATGGAACTGTGTAATAGTTGGCATCGTAGCCCGAGGCGAACTATAAAGTGTGGAAGTTGGGAAGGGACTTGAAGGCGTAGGGTTGTAGGTGGGTGTGCCTCAGTATGCGGCAGGAGCGGTTACTAGGGGCATCCACAGTAGTGAAGGAAGTGTTATTATTTTATTGTACTTCAACATCACCCAGAGGAACAAGAGACGATTCCTCTCAAGGCTCCGCAGGAGCAATTGTGAGTTCGTGTGAACCAGAATGAAGAGTGCGAAGTCGCACAAACCGCGACCTGTATGCTGCTAGTCAGAGCAGTAAATCTCTTAATTGTACGACAGACGACAAAATACAAAGGTCGAGTGGTAAACAATTAATGTTTTGCATTTGATAGCTGCACATCTTGCCATTGCATGAGGTGCATTAGGCCATTGAGTTGCTATACTCATTTGAACTTGCATGTATTATATCACTGATTACTACTGACGCAGCCATGTATACTGAGGCCTTGCTTTTGATATGTCTTATGCTTATTATTGATGCTTTTTGATGTCTCATGCTTATTATTGATGCTTTTTGATGTCTCATGCTTATTATTGATGCTTTTTTTTATATCTCATGCTTATTATTGATGCTTTTTTTGTCTCATGCTTATTATTGATGCTTTTCTGATGTCTCATGGTTATTATTGATGTTTTTGATGTCTCATGCTTATTGATGTCGACAATGCCTTGATGAGAGCATTGCCTTGTGTCGATTGCATCGAATCATTTCCATGTATGTAATCTCCTTATTGCCAAGTTTGCTTCATTGGTCGACTTGGGACTGATCCCTTATTGTTGCAATTCTTATTTTAATTAGTCGGTTTTGTAGCAAAATTACATGTTCTATTGATTACTATTTGGATTGCTTGCTTAGCTGAGTGAACTGATTTCTGTGTTCCGCTGATTTACACTGTTAGTGACACCCATTGTGTCCATAATTGCCATTGCTATGCACATTGTATTGTAACGCACGTGTCTACTGTTGAATTTTTCTTTGATTGTATATGTTGAATTTCACTTGAGTGATCACTCTGCATGTCATTGTACTGTAGTCGAGAGCCGACCTCGTCTCGTAGAGCTGCGGACGAGTTCGGGCCGCGACTAATTCTGGAGGATGGTCCGCTTAGAGTTTGCTTGACTAGTACGTTCCTCCTGAATCTTCCTACCTTTTTTGGGGGGGGGTGGAGAATGTCGCGAAAAAGTTCAGTGCACGGGATTTTTTTCGCTTCAAACTCCCGCCGATTCTACGCGGTCTCACAGGATGGGGAACTTGCTGGTTAAGGAACGTCATAAACACGACTGTTATAGCATAATTTGTTGAAATGCACGTACCGCCGCAGTATGCAACGTCATGTTTCGTCTTATTGTTTGGTCGAGTGATTTGTTGTGAGTCTGGGGTCTTTAAGCCCGGATAGCTAAAAGTAAATTATCCCAATTAGCAACCGCCTGAACAGGCAGGTGAGACTCGCGTGATCGTTTCACCCTTGTCGTCCAGAGATCTCATTTTGAACAGACGTTTTTCTTTGGGGGGGCTCCCAAAGGTTGGTGTAAAGTCCGAAACTGTGAGTGCTCCTACATAATTGTAGCTTGTAATGAGAATGATTGGATGAGGGTAACTGTTTGGGCGTTGTGTGCTGCGGTGGCGTTGAGTTAATTGCAATTAAATTTCAGTGATATCTTTGAAGTTGAAGGCAGTCGTGTTGCCCAAGTGTTTCGTGTTGAGGGCAAGTGGATTGTAGGTTCGTTAGTGTGTTTTTTTTGAGGGGGTTTTGTGTGTTTGTTATGTGAGGGTGGTGATTGAGATGGTTTTATTTTTGTAAGTAAATTGTAAAAAACCTGGTACGTGTCTCGTTTGTCCTTGCATGGGGGCTAAGTCACTGTCGTAAATCGTGGGTTGATCGTGCAGTCTATCAGCACAGCGAAAATCAGTGACGTCTGTCGAGGAAATTCCCGACAAGGAAGGTGATAGATTTTCACAGATAACAATTGCTAGGGACTCATTTTGCATAGTTCACGTCATTGCAAAGTCAACTTCTCACTCTTATTATTACTGATCTTCTGCTGCTGTTCAAGAAAGGAAACCGCTGTATGAAACCGGTCCATTAATGAAAGTCGGTTGAGAAATCGTGGGTGACATACTTAGCCTCCCTCTGAAATGACTGACCTAATCAAAGCATGTAGTGCGAAGACCGGTTTACGATGACGTAATCATCGGTTTATTTATCCTTCCCAAAAAAGATGAGGACTGCAGGCTAAAAATACGCAACGCGTATATACATATACATATATATATATATATATATATATATATATATATATATATATATATATATATATATATATATAGATAGATAGATAGATAGATAGATAGATATATGTCTCACGTGCGAGACAGGAACCTCAGATCATAAAGATGAGCCAAGAAAATCTATAGATGTCAAGATATGCATATCCGGAACGAAGTCCCGGTCAAGTCTCGTATATCCGTCATTGGACATGTGGTTTAAAACGAACGTGAATATCGAATAAAAAAATAAAAAAAATCTTCCGTACCGCAGATGTTTATTATCCAGCGATTCAACTCGTGTGTAATAAAGTGGAATGTATGAATGGCATAGCTCTGTGATACAGGGTTAGCGTGCGTGCGTGGGCGAGTGTCCTAGATTTCGGAGTTCATTTGATTATTTTAACCTTAGTTGTATTTGCTTGTTTCCCGCTAGGTTATTGTATTACACATCTCGCTGTAGTTGTAAAGTAATATTTTATTCTTTATAGAAGTAGAGTTCGCCCTTGGTAGAGCAAAAATAGTAGAATGACTCATTGTGGTTACACTGCAGAAAAAGGAAACTGGCATCTCTACGCTGTACAAATATATATGGTTAACGATTTATAGAAAACGTAGAAATGGACAGGGGAGGCTTGATTATTTGAGGTTCACTCTTAATATGCAACATCTGTCTGGAAAATTGTGCGATATCCTTAAAGCGTTTGTCGAGTTTTTATGGCTGGTGTATTATAGTCTTATCATTATAAAATTAAATGTATTGATCTCATTGCTTAATCATTTTGATATTCATAAAATAAAACTATACTATACTGTAACGCTTTTTAATTAAACAGAACAGCTGCATACATAAGTAACTCAAACGTCATACGAACAATCACTTGTTCGATTTGACAGACAATATTAAGCGAGTCGATTTAACATGTTCCCAGGAAATTTTACTGAACTCTGAATTTATTTGGCTTCTGAGAAACTGTGAACGTCAATGATGATCAGGTGGCCTCCTAGCAACGTTCTTTACTCTATATAGTACCACCGTGATTGGGCTGATATTATAAAATATGAGTGTTTTGTACTTGTGAGGGATTATTCCATGTTTGAATCTTTCAATTTAGCATATAAAGGCAAATCAAATGTTGTTTCATGTGAAATAGTCATATCTTTAGGAATATTATTGTATTCAGGGATGACCATTGGCGGATATTTTTTTAGCAAAAATGGTATAAAATGGATTAATTTTATTAAATTTAAATTATTAAAATATAAAATTATAACAAAATTTCAATTTTATAATGCTTTTTTCCTAATTCATTCGTGATTTGCAAATGACTAGCAAGAAGTAGTTTTAGTGAACGTTCCCCTATTGCACTCGCTACATTGCCAGAACGAGAACGGCTGGGGACGAGACAAACAAAAAGCCCGAGTCAGTATTGTCGTGGCCGTGACTGAGTAAGGTTGGTTGTGCGTTTCTTCTCTCGGAAATATGTGTTGTGTGCCCCCATAAACTGTGTTAGTGACCTATTGAACCTCGGTTGGGTATTGATGATACCATCGTCATATGGTTCTACGCCTCGGTTATGTTAGTGGGTTGTTTAGAAGGCAACTTTTTGTTGTTTTTAAAAGGAAATCACCATAAGAGAGGAGAGAGTTCTTGGTAAACCGTATAGGAGGGGAGAGAGAACAAACCAGGTTATTTCGTTTTATTTAAAGAATTTCGTCTCAATTCCAGTTATTCTCTCGCTCCGAATGTGTTCTCTAGGTAGCTGCTTTACAAGCCCCTAAGTACTTTGCGATAGTGACAGTTGTGAATTTCATATTTTTTAGGCGTAGCTTTTTCTGTGTAGCTTAGGCCTATCAGCGTATGCTGGTATATTTAGGCTTATGTTGGAGTCACTGACAGTGTCGCCACATTTTGTCTAAATGGAAATTTATATTGCCTCAGTTTGCTCAATGTAAATAGTATTAATGCTGGTATTACTTGCTTCGGTTTACTGAGATACATTTCAAAGTAAATAGAGCCCTCCCCAAAAGAACGTTGTCCAGCACAAAAGCTAAGACCTATAAGAATTTTCTTGAACATAAGTAAAATTTTAATTTAGCCAAGCTGACGCAAGTAGTGAAAAGATTTGTTCTTGGGCATTTTCAGTCGCAGGCAAAAAAGACATACTAGACCTGTGAATAAAATGGCAAATTAATTATTCAGGTGGACAGATGCAGGCCTTTCTTAAATTTATACAAGATGTTGATTTATTATAAATCCTTTTAACCGTTTGCAAATTGTTTTTGTTTTTCATCTGGAGGCCTGATTTATATTTCAGGCATTTAACAAATCACAAAAATATTTTAAGTCGTTATTTGGTCTTCCACTGACCATTTCTCTCATTTTGCGCCCAGTATATTTGTTACTACGATAGGCGAATTGTGGCACACTAGCATCCGATAATAAAGGAATTGAGTAGATATTGTGAATTCACACAATCCTAAATTAAGAGCAGAAAAAAAAGAAACGCTTAAACCTGCGCACAGACTTATACACGTTCGGTACAAGGAAAGAAAAGCACCAGGCTCGGAACAGCTTCCCACGACTCCAAGGGTTGAAAGACCCTGATCTCTCATTGCGGAGCTGTCCAGAAGGGTAACTAAGAGAAAATAAAAGGACTCCCATCTCTCTGGGGGCGTTAATGCGATGGTAGGAGTTACCTGGGCGGACATCTTCAGATGATCATGAAGCTCTCCGTTATTCCGAAGGCCTCACCTCGTCTCCTGCTGCTGCAAAGGTAAGTTTTTTTTTTTTTTTTTTGTGGGGAATAGCCACCAAAAATGTCAATGAGTTTAGTAAAATAAACATACCTAACGAAAATTCTGTTGTAAGGTTTGTAACACCTGCTCAAATTGACTTTTCGTAAGTTGTTTGCTTTTATTGTTGAATTTAAGAAAGCAATTTTCTTATTAAAGTTAGCTTTTATACCTGTCGAACATCATCATTATTTGTCATATATTGGTTCAAAGATTATCATCCCACTTAAACCATCATCATGTTTTTGGAGGTCCCTATTTAGCACACTCCGCAGTCCCTTGTTAATTCTTAGTTGAATGACCTCTTATTAAATATCCTAACTGTTTTTACTCAGTAAATGTCATTAGTGTGTTCTTAAACGTCTGCAAGTTTCAACATATTTTTTTAATTGTTGAGGTAATTTATTGAGCAGTCCCGGCACGTGTATTCAAAAATATTTTTTTCTATATCTTCAAAAATATTTTTTCTATATCTTCAAAACAATTTTTTTTATTAATACCTTGGTTGCATCTTGGTTCCATTAATCTGTACTATTTATCCATGCTCCTACTGTGTGAATTTATGTTTTTTTGTGTTATATTTATGTAGGAGGCTTTAAGCATTTCGGTGTCTTATTCTTTATCGCGTGTAAGTCAACACTTAATAATAGGCCGCCAATGAAGCTCAGTATAAATGGGCGTGACCGTATCAGGTGGGGATTTGTTCTTTGTGACTTTGGATGCTTTGTCTGTTAAATTCCTTAATTTCCGTAAATAATGAAATAGGCCTCAATAGAGACTTGTTGTAGTTATGTACGAGCATTTTTAAGGTATCCATATTCAAATGTTTATGAAGGTTGCATTTCTTGGGTGATGTTGTCTAATCTTCTCTACATTCAATATTTGTTGTGTCATATTTATACGTTCATAAATAAGTACTCCAAAGGTCCTCCCCGTCTTAACTATTTGCTTTTACGCAATACTTACTTTGACTGAAGCTTTGCAGACTTTTTTTAACCCTATTTATATACTTTCTAATTCGTCTCCATTTACTTTTAGTTTATATCTGTTCGTCCAACACTTTTGATACTTCATTCCCTATTTTAGTGCTAGTATCCTTGGATTATCTGCGGAAATTTGCTCTATACCTTGTTTTTTTCGTAATCCATGATAAGTCGATAGTGTATAAACTATAAATAAATAATGTACTCCCTTGGCAGAGTTTGTGAGAGAGCTTTACAGTTCTCGATGTGCAGCTTCTGTATTAACAATAGATTTCTAGCTAAAACACTCCAGTGTTACATCTTTACGTCTGTCGCTTTATCTCTAGTTCGTGTAGGCTACTACTGGATCAAACGCAGCTCTCTGGTCTGGTAATATTGAAACTGCACATTCATATTACCTTTAGATATGGATCGATACGATTCTAGATTTAGTTTATCTATTTTATTCATATGCATGAAAATTTTCTGAAATAAGTAAATAAATTATCAGATAAATAGATATATGAATAAGAAGATGAGTGAGGATCATTACTTACAGATTTGACCCTGTAAACGGGTGAGTTGAGCCACTAATTTGAATGAACATTATGCAAATATATATATATATATATATATATATATATATATATATATATATATATATATATATATTATGTATATGTATATATATACATACACACACAGTATATATATACATATATATATGTAAGTATGTATGTATATATGCATTATATATGTGTGTGTGTTACAGTAAGACTGTGAAACCAGAGATTTCACGAAATCCCTGAAAATTTCAGGTAATTCGTGAAATCACCAATTCACTTAAGGACATATGATCATCGAAACAGTGTAGATGAATCACTGTTTCGCCGTGTTTAGTACAAGCCATCGGGGATCAAATGTTCCTAAGCGAACTGGTGACCTCACGAGTTCCCTGAAAGTTTCAGGAATTTCATGAAATCACTGGTTTCACAATCTTTCTGTAACATTATATATATATATATATATATATATATATATATATATATATATATATATATATATATATATATATATATATATATATATATAGGCTATATACAGTATATGTATATGTATTATATATACTAGTGTATGTATATATATATATATATATATATATATATATATATATATATATATATATATATATATATATATATATATATATATAATATATATATATTATAGCCTATATGTGTGTATGTGTGTGTGTGTGTACTATATTATATATACAGATACTGGCTCATCTCCGTTTACGAGTCCTTATATTGTAATCTGAGATCCCCTTCTATGTAAAGGGAAAAAAGAAAACTTATTAAGTATGAAATCTGTGTAAATGTAGAGTTAAAATAATCATTCATATAGCACTTTTCCGAATCATTCACAAACGGTTACATATCCGGTCATGCTGATTATTTGAAGCCAGTAGGTATTATCAGTAGCGTGAAACGTGCTGTGGGAATCTATAAAGTACGTCATTTTTCTCTTCTGATCGCCTGGCGACTGCTGGTATGTGAGTGATCACAAGTTTAATGTTGAACTGCATAGGTATACCCAGAAACGAAAGATTAGACGCATGAACGAAATAGTGTTGCTCATTCTACTGAGGATGAAATTATTTTAAACCGTATGTTAAGCTTCATGTAGGCTACCATTGATGTGACCGAAGCCAAAGGGGAGCTGCGACCTTAGAATCTGCGGCATTATAGTTTTCAAAGGCCTTGGCTAGCAAACAAGTACAGCGCCGATCAACTGGCGTTTCACATTTCAAATCCTCCACAGAGCTTTCCTCAACACGTCATAAATCAAAAAGTGGAAGACTAAAAATGATGTCAGCCACTTATCTATATTACGGTCCGTGTCCTGAAACTCTTTGCGTAAGCCAAGTGTTTGTATTTTCCACTAGACTTGACCTCAATGAAATCGATAGCATTTTATGTTAGTATTTAGGAACGTCAGCTGAATGTGTTATGTACTGCTGTTGCCAAGTTAACGTGGACAGTCGAAGGATTAGATTTACATTTTCTTGCCGTGCAAGGACTAAAAACATCTCAAAACTTTTTATCAATTTTACCAGGTCCAGCAGGAGGAAAATAAGAAACAAGAGTTACGCAATGCTCATATCGAAAGCAGTGAATTATACTGTATTTAACGTCATAGTTACTTCCGGCAACATTTAAATGTCTCATCAAATTAAGCAGACTACTTGAACAGTAGATGTAGAGTTATACCTGGTTCTCGGGCATCACCTGAGCACATTTCAAAGGTGTGGAGGTTTCTGTGGGTCATTGCCTCTGATATTGTGTGAACATCCGTCCTACACTCAAGCAGGTCAGTTAGATGCCTTTTTCTTCTCTGCTATTAAGCTCTACATTATTTTCGGCCGTTTATTTTCATTCTCCTCTTTACGTTCCCAGCGCATTATTTTTAATGGTCTTTCACGTCGGGACATCTTGATATTGCAGCGCGAGACTCATCAGCTGTTCTCATTCTTGTGTCGCTTCTTCATTTCGTATGGTGCATCCCCACGAAATATTTCATGTCTAGTAGGTAAAGCCGTCAACAGAGATGGATAACCACAAATTAAGATGAGAACAGTTTGCTATGCGTGTTTCATTTGCCGTTTTAAAGGAATGCGTACTCATGCATTTTTAAATAGAGCTGTTTTATTAAAACAAGTAAACACAGTTTTATTCTTTTGTTTATATTGTTTAATAGTCAGTCATTTGACTTTCAGATTTTATTTTTGGTAATCCCTAAATCCGTCCCAATTTAGTAAGCTCAAATATGAACATGGCAATCCTTATGTGCCTAACTTTATTTTTTAATCTTTGTAATCTCAGCATTTAATCTCATCTCGAGGTGGTGTCAAACCAAGATTTTTTCTTCTCTCTCTCTCTCTCTCTCTCTCTCTCTCTCTCTCTCTCTCTCTCCAGAATCTACTCCCCCGAATTGAAGCGCCTGAGAATCGGGCTTGCAATAGTGTTGGGAAGCTTCAACCCTACCGCCAGCCACAGTGGAGTTCAGTGGATGCACTAAATGTTTTGGAATGATTTACGAATTACACGAAATATTCATTTCCATTCATCACATTATAATTTGAAAGCTTTTACATTTTATTGCTATTAATCTAAGAAGCAGATTATTCTTGACTTGTCGTTTTTCAGCTTAACGAAATCGTCAGCTTGTCGAGGCGGGAAGGATGTCAAAATAATCTCCGTTCTTTGCCGATATGTCCACTTACGTTCGTATAGACAGCAACAACCGAGAAATGATCCGCTGCCAAGAAAGAAGCGAAAGCTACAGTATATTGAAGCCATTATTCTTTAGGTGTTGTCTTTTGGACATCTCAAGATTGACGCCTGTGAGATGCACAAGCCCTCTGTCCGCTGGGGAAACTTTACTGCTGCTGGCGGAGAAATGTTTAGTCGGATGCGACCTTAATATAGCATACAACTAGCTCTTTGGTATTCACTGCATCGAGGAAGTAGCCGTAGGCAAAGACTGTAAACGCGCTTAGGCCTAAACTTAGCGATCCCTGAGGAGTTGCCCGAACTCCAGTGTATTATTTCTTATTAAGGATGGCCTTTGTGTTGGAGGCTTTAGTTCAGAGTCGTCTGTGTAGTTTTAATCTTTTGAAGATTTTGCCAATATTCTTTCTCTTTATAACAACAATAGTACAATATCCACTGGCATGGTGATTGCCAGTGACATTGTTTATATCATTATTCGTATCTTAATCATTATTATTACTTAAATTTGTCTTACGTTCTTTGATATCCATGTGAATGGCTCAGCATAATCCATGGCTCTACTGTGTCTGATTCGTGACATATCCCAAACTGAAGCGGGTGTGGGTTGTGGCTGCTGAATAGCATATGGGCTTGGATGCGAACCTCTTCAAATATAAGCCTTCATGTTGGGCAGTTTCAAAACTTCTGGTTGATCTAATAGGTTTGACCTTCGTTATCCTCAGTTCATGTCAAAACTTTTTATTTAGTCATTGTTTTTTTTGTGTTATTTCTTGATGTATTTAATTCTCTGCGGAGGCTGACTGGACGTGGTCATTAGGCTGTCACCCTTTGAGAGAAAAAACTAACCAGTTTGGATCACGAAAAGGGGGTGAATTCCATACGTTAGTGGTAATTGAAGGGAAACCACCATCGAACTGAATACTTTGGAAATGACTGATTTCCTTAGCTTAAATAGATTTATTAATGTTGTAATTAATTCATTTCTTGACAGTCGGTTTGTTTTATTTTAACATTCATTTTTGTGTAAGCCTTTAATTTGTGATTGCGTGAACGGGTATGTAATGAAATAAAAATCTGAAGCTGGGTAGTGCACAGAAATGTTTGCCTTTAGTGAAGATAGTGAACGAGACTAAGACTGGTTGGAAGACACCTTATGGACATATTGCGCTTTTGAAAGGATGTATTCTACTGCAATCACATAGTTTTTCCGTGTACACGCGAATGTCTCGACGCCTGGCTGATAGTTCAATGGATGGAGTGATGCGAAAAGACCATAGAGTATATCAGTAAATGTTCAGTCTTAGAGGCATCTAACCTTTTGATAATATTACAAAATCTGTACCACCTTCTGCCCCACCCAGAAATTCAAATGTCAGTGGTATTTCTTCATCATCGTTGGTTTTATTGATCTAAAATAGATCTTCAACTGCATGGCTTTGCAATATTTCATTTTATACGGAAAATTATCAAGGATCTCTCGTGGAAGGGAACTGGGGATTGGTAGTTTTAAAAAATAAAATCAGATTGTAGGCCCCCGTGAATACAAGCGAGATTACAAAATTAATGTACTCGGTTAACGGCGTTGACTTCTGCACTCTTATATACCTCTGCGTATGGGCTATGTCGTATTTCATAGTTACGTTTTCTTTTTCCGTTAAAATTAACGAGTTATGTGTAGGCTACTTCCCTTCTCTTTTTTTCTGATAATTATTTGGCTAAAATATGTATAAATGTACAAATGCCGCATAAAGTCGCAATAGCTCTTAGACAACTAAAGGCAAATCGGTTAGGATTTATACCTAGTGTTTTATTTTCCCAGTGGTACATCTGCAAACGTACATTTATGTTTTATATTAGGCTATCATCAGTCGATTGTTTGTTATAGTTTAATAGTAAGTTATGAGTATCCTCGCTCTCTCTCTCTCTCTCTCTCTCTCTCTCTCTCTCTCTCTCTCTCTCTCTCTCTCTCTCTCTCTCTTTCATATCTTTTATTCAGTAATGTAATTTCTTAGCCATTTTTATGGCCAGTTCAATTGCATTAATCGTGCAATCGAAAAATCGGTATTGGCAGAATTTATGGGTCTGGTAAACCCGCCCATTGAAAGGTTTATTTGATTAGCAAACTCATTTATTTCGGAAATTGCTTCTGATCGCAGTTTCATTGAATAGCAAAAGAAACAATATTTAATGCAAGTGCTTTTGCGGGTCAGGTCATATTTATTGTTTCCCTGGATGTCAATAAAGGGATGGATTTTTTTTAGCAGAATTACTTATTAGGTCCGTCGGCGCTTGTCTGTTTTCGAGTGGTTGTTTAATGTCTGTCTACCGTTGCCAGATTATTTCTTTCTTTAATGCGCTTTTGCTGAAAGAAATTTATTAAATTTTATGAAAATTGTTTTTTTTAGCAAATACGTTCTCCATTAAATATTTTGGCTTTTGTAACCGTTATTCGTTGAATGACTTAGGTTCATGCCAAGTGATTTTCCATTTCTCGTTCACTCCGGGGTTTGTTTAGCCGTTCCTGGTTAGTGCATGAAGACCTTTTGCTAAAGTAAGTGCATTTCATGAAAATGAATGAAAAATGTATGTGTTAGTATGTAAATATTACTATATCAATTTCTTTATGTATAAATATATGTCTATATATATATATATATATATATATATATATATATATATATATATATATATATATATATATATATATATATATATATATATATATATATATATATATATATATATATATATATAGATTTTATGTGTGTGTGTATATGTAGGTATGTATTTTATATATATATATATATATATATATATATATATATATATATATATATATATATATAT